>NW_026609925.1:0-22257 GCF_029499605.1 Hyla sarda | reverse complement strand
GTAAAAGGAGAAAATGTTTACTTGTATTTGTAGCCCAATTTCTCTCGAGTAAGCACATACCTCATATGTCTATATAAAGTGTTCGGCGGGCGCAGTAGAGGGCTCAGAAGGGAAGGAGCGTCAAATGGTTTTTGGGGGGCATGTCACCTTTAGGAAGCCCCTATGGTGTCAGAACAGCAAAAAACCCACATGGCATACCATTTTGGAAACTAGACCCCTCGGGGAACGTAACAAGGGGTAATGTGAACCTGAATACCCCACAGGTGATTCACGACTTTTGCATATGTAAAAAAAAAAAAATCATTTTTACCTAAAATGCTTGGTTTCCCTAAAGTTTTACATTTTTAAAAAGGGTAATAGCAGAAAATACCCCCCAAAATTTGAAGCCCAATTTCTCCCGATTCAGAAAACACCCCATATGGGGGTGAAAAAAGCTCTGCTGGCGCACTACAGGTCTCAGAAGAGAAGGAGCCACATTTGGCTTTTTTTGAAGGAAATTTTGCTCTGGGGGCATGCCGCATTTAGGAAGCCCCTATGGTGCCAGGACAGCAAAAAAAAAAACACATGGCATACCATTTTGGAAACTAGACCCCTCGGGGAACGTAACAAGGGGTAAAGTGAACCTTAATACCCTACAGGTGTTTCACGACTTTTGCATAAATAAAAAAATAAATTTACCTAAAATGCTTGGTTTCCCAAAAAAATTGACATTTATACAAAGGGTCAAAGCAGAAAATACCCCCCAAAATTTGAAGCCCAATTACTCCCAATTCAGAAAACACCCCATATGGGGGTGAAAAGTGCTCTGCTGGCGCACTACAGGTCTCAGAAGAGAAGAAGTCACATTTGGCTTTTGAAAGCAAATTTTGCTCTGGGGGCATGCCGCATTTAGGAAGCCCCTATGGTGCCAGGACCGCAAAAAAAAAACCACATGGCATACCATTTTGGAAACTAGAGCCCTCGGGGAATGTAACAAGGGGTTAAGTGAACCTTAATACCCCACAGGCGTTTCACGACTATTGCATATGTAAAAAAAATAAAAATAAATTTACCTAAAATGCTTCTTATCCCAAAAACTTTACATTTTTAAAAAGGGTAAAAGCAGAAAATACCCCCTAAAATTTGAAGCCCAATTTCTCCCGAGTACGGCGATACCCCATATGTGACCCTTAACTGTTGCCTTGAAATACGACAGGGCTCTAAAGTGAGAGCGCCATGCGCATTTGAGGCCTAAATTAGGGATTGCATAGGGGTGGACATAGGGGTATTCTACGCCAGTGATTCCCAAATAGGGTGCCTCCAGCTGTTGTAAAACTCCCAGCATGCCTGGTCAGTCAACGGCTGTCCGACAATACTGGGAGTTGTTGTTTTGCAACAGCTGGAGGCACCGTTTTGGAAACCGTGGCGTACCAGACGTTTTTCATTTTTATTGGGGAGGGGAGGGGGGCTGTGTAGGGGTATGTGTATACTGTAGAGTTTTTTACTTTTTATTTTATTTTTTGTGTTCGTGTAGTGTAGTGTTTTTAGGGTAGTCACACGGGCGGGGGTTCACAGTAGTGTCTCGCTGGCAGTTGAGCTGTTGCAGAAAATTTGCTGCAGCTCAAACTTGCAGCCCGATACTTACTGTAAGCCTCCGCCCATGTGAGTGTACCCTGTACATTCACATTGGGGGGGACATCCAGCTGTTGCAAAACTACAACTCCCAGCATGCGCTGAGAGACTGTACATGCTGAGAGTTTTAGTTTTGCAACAGCTGTAGGCACACTGGTTATGTATCACGGAGTTTGTGACCTTACTCAGTGTTTCAAAACCAGTGTGCCTCCAGCTGTTGCAAAACTACAACTCCCAGCATGTACAGTGCATGGTGTAAGGTGACTGCTGGGAGTTGTAGTTTGCAACAGCTGGAGGCACACCGGTCGTGAAACACTGAGTTAGGTAAAAAAAAAAAACTCTAAGTTTCACAACCAGTGTGCCTTCAGCTGTTGCAAAACTACAACTCTAAGCAGTCACCGACAGCCAACGGGCATGCTGGGAGTTGTAGTTATGCAACCAGCAGATGCACCACTACAACTCCCAGCATGCACTTTAGCTGTTTGTGCAAGCTGGGAGTTGTAGCTATACAACAGCTGAAGGTACACTTTTCCATAGAAAAAATGTGCCTCCAGCTGTTGCAAAACCATAAGTCCCAGCATGCCCATAAGGGAATGCTGGGAGTTGTGGTGGTCTGCCTCCTGCTGTTGCATAACTACAGCTCCCAGCATGCCCTTTTTGCATGCTGGGAGCTGTTGCTAAGCAACAGCAGGAGGCTGTAACTCACCTCCTGCTGCTGCTCCATCGCAGGCTGTCCTTCGCCGCCGCCGCTGCTCCTGGGGCCCCGATCCCAACATTGACGCTGGGGATCGGGGTCCCCAGCACCCGGGGTCGTCTTCCCGCACCCGCTCACGCCCTCCGGAAGAGGGGCGAAGCGGGTGCGGGAGTGACACCCGCAGCAGGCGCCCTGATTGGTCGGCCGGTAATCCGGCCGACTAATCAGGGCGATCGTGAGGTGGCACCAGTGCCACCTCACCCCTGCAGGCTCTGGCTGTCCGGGGCCATCAGAGACGGCCTGAACAGCCAGTAATACCGGGTCACTGGAGACCCGATTGACCTGGAATCGCCGCAGATCGCTGGACTGAATTGTCCAGCGATCTGTGGCGATCGCCGACATGGGGGGGCATAATGACGATTTCAGCAGGCATCCGGCTCCGGTCCCCAACCGGCTAGCAGTGGGGACCGGAATTCCCACGGGCGTATCCATACGGACTCGGGATGCAGGGCGTATCCATACGCCCTGCGTCCTTAAGAGGTTAATACAGAGGAGTCGGAAAGTCGGAAGTACAAAAAACTGTGGAGTCGGAGTCGGAACATTTATCTACCGACTCCACAGCCCTGGTAGTGATATTGGAAATAGATTAGATAATGAATCCACAAGGCAAAAAGGCAAACATTGGAACAGAAAATAGCATAAGTAAAACCTCAGACAGAGAAAACATGCAAAGTATATAAATACAAATGCTGGCACGCCCCCTGACAAAGCACAAGCGAAACGTACGTTGGGGTCGGAGGTGGTAGGTAGGCAGCAATGCATGGCAGGATGTGACCTCGGCACAACACCTAGGGGTAAGGACCCCAAGTTATTTAGATCTGTACCACGTTCTAGCGGTCCTTACTAGGGGGCGCGCCCAGTTGTGTTTTTTTCTTTGTTGATTATAGTATATCAATGTCCTAGAGATATAATAAAATGTTTGCGTGTTCAGACCCCAACCTATCACTAAAACGAGCTGTAGAAATCTGCGCTAATCTGGTTCTCTCCTGGCTCTTTCAGGTGACCAAGATAGACCCCTAAGTCTATGGGGCTGTCTTCTCTACCCGCTCATTTTAGTGATCGTTTGCTGCACCACCAGTTTAACTCTTCAGCTACAAAAAAAAAAGGGAACTTTTATAATGTTACAAACAGTGATCAGCAAAATTAAAGGTATAGTTATTTGATTCCCCTTCCATCTACCTGCCGTGATCTGCTGCTCCTATACCTGGTGGGAAGCTGACAAATTCCCTTTAACGTATTGATTTTTTAGGTATTTATTTGAAGGACTAGTTCCTGTCTGGGCTGCCCATGTAAGGGTGGGTGCCCATTATACTTTGGGCCAGTGATTCCCTACTATTACGCTGTTGAAGTCCGGTGGGGAATAGGCCATGGGATACACGAGGACCCCTGTAGGAACGCTGGTCCTAGTGCTTCCTAGCTCTGTGGTCTCCAGGGGCTTTCGACCTCTAATGATGCTGCCTGCAGCCACTAGAGGCTGGTGAAATCACTTCTAGGATGCACAGGATAATGTCATTGTGCCCATAGGTCCCATAGGTAGAGAAGCATCCTGCGGCCTCTAGCGGCCACAGAAAGAAGCTGGAGATGATGCCGGTGACTGACATGTGTTGTTTTTTCTCCTTGGAATGAAAAATTCTTCCTAAAGGGGAAAAGCTAACCACAAGGGGAAAGTTATCTAAGAGTATATGCTAACTGCAGTGGGACCCTATATACAGGGGAGAGCTACCTACAGGGGGCAAGCTAACTACAGAGGGATCTTACATATAGGGGGCAAACTACCTGAAGAGGGATCTTACAAATAGGGGGAAAACTACCCACAGAGGGATCTTACAAATAGGGGGCAAACTACATATGGGGCTAGCTACCATCGGGGGGTTCTACATATAGGGCAAGCTACTTACTGGGGTCTTACATACAGGGGACAAACTATCACATCATTCTTATTCCATCATCTTCTTTGTTAGGGTTTTGATAACATGGTATGTACCAATATGTCATAAATTACTAAAAGTTTAGTTCTCCTCGGTATATTCACGATTATATGCTAAACTGCTATTACTGTGCCTTTAATTCATCAATTATCTTTTTACTAGGTCATGACGAATGAGGCAAACAACATCTTCCAGTCTTCTTAGGGATAAGACCACAAGGTTTATACCTCTGGATTTGGCGATGTTCTGCCATTCCTCTCTGCCGTTAAGCTTTGTCAGGTTGGATTGGGACCGTCAGTGGAAGCCATTTTTTAGGTCTCTGGTTGGACCATTCAAGGACATTCAGAGTTGTCCCTAAGTCGCTCCTGTGTAATGATGGAGGGTGAACCTTCAGCCCCCTCTAAGATCCAAAGCTCTCTGGATCATGTTTATAAATATCTATCCCAGCCTCTGAAAAACTTCCCCACTGCATGATGCTACCCAAGACTATAAGATTTCTTCTCCGCTTGAGTCCTACGATACAGCAGACACTTGGCAGAAACCCGACGGACCACAGTCAAAGTCAATGAGACCCCTCAGTGTCCAATGGACCCCATTCAAGTCAATAAAATCCTTCTGGACCCGGTGGTGCCCATTGTGCTCAGACATGTTCAGGGTCCATTTTGGCCCAAAAAAAGCCGAACGACCCTGAACCGCATGGAGCACGACGCTGATGTTGAATGTAGCCTAAGGCTTAGTTCTCATTGCCGTTGTGCCCCGTCCTGGGTCATCTGTTTTTTTTGTCCAAATGGACCCTGAACATGTCAGAGCACAACAGACATCACCGGGTCCCGAAGGATCCCATTGACTTAAATGAGGTCCGTCGGGGATTCTGTATTTTCCCATAGTTTAGCAAAGAAAAAGGACTTGTACTATTTCTTTTTCTCCATTGACCACCAGTCGTTCCGACGTATGGCCCAACAGAGCTCCATATGCCGGAGCACGACAGCAATGTGAACAGCCCTACGCTATAATCCTTTTATGATGAAGGCAGCTGCCAACACATATAACACTTGAAGGGGTACTCTGGCCATAGACATCTTATCTCCTATACAAAGTTTAGGGGATAAGATGTCTGATTGCTGGGGTCCCACCGCTAGGAACTCTCCTTGATATCAGGCCATGCCTCCTAGTATAAATACTATATATCCTGACCCTATATAGATAGCTTCAGCAGTATACAGATAAATCTGAGAGGGGAGGTATATAACTACTATATATCCTGATCCCATAGAGATAGCAGCAGTATACAGATAGAGCTGGGAAAGGAGGAGTATAACTACTATATAATCTGATCCCATAGAGATAACAGAAGTATACAGATAGAGCTGGGAGGGGAGGTGAATAAAAACTGTATATCCTTATCCCATTGAGATAGCAGAGCTGGGAGGGGATGGATCTGATAGGTAATGCTATTCTGTAGATCATAGGAAGTCAGCTGACCCAGTACAGATCACTTCCAGATATACACAAAACTATGTAATTTCAGTGGTCACATAACCCAGGTACAGTAATAAAACATATGGAGGCAGCAGTGCTGAAATAACGGAGTGCTTCTTTAATAATTGAAAAGCAGACATCTCAAACATTTTTTTCTTCTTCTGGCATTTCTCACATTCCCATCAACAATATGAAATTGTCTCTACATGAATTCTCTGATGAGATTCTAAATTTGTTTTCCTATACATCACACTGGAGTTTTTTCTTTGTGAATTTTCGCATGTGTAAGAAGATATGACTTTCTTGTAAAACATTTCCCACATTCTGAGCATGCATACGGTTTTTCTCCTGTGTGACTTCTCTCATGTTTAACAAGATAAGATTTACTTATAAAACATCTCCCACAAGCTGTACATGGATATGGCTTTTCTCCTGTGTGAATTCTCTCATGTATAACAAGACTTGGTTTACTTGAAAAGCATTTCCCACATTGTGAACATGAAAATGGCTTCTCTCCTGTGTGACTTCTCTCATGTACAATAAGACTTGGCTTTTCTGCATAACATTTTGCACATTGTGAACACGAATAAGGCTTTTCTCCTGTGTGACTTCTCTCATGGGTAAGAAGATGAGATTTCATTGTAAAACATTTCCCACATTGTGAACATGAATATGGCTTCTCTCCTGTGTGACTTCTCTCATGTTTAATAAGCTGTGATTTATTTGTATAACATTTTCCACATTCTGCACAGGGATACGGCTTTTCTCCTGTGTGAATTCTCTCATGTATAAGAAGATGTGAGTTCTTTGTAAAACATTTTCCACACACTGTACATGGATATGGCTTTTCTCCTGTGTGAATTTTCTCATGTGTAACAAGACTTGACTTGTATGTAAAGCATTTCCCACAATGTGAACAAGCATACGGCTTCTGTCCTGTGTGAACTCTTGCATGTGAAACAAGACTTTGTTTATCTATAAAACATTTTCCACATTCTGGGCATACATATGGCTTCTCTCCTGTGTGAATTCTCTCATGTGTGACAAGACTTTGTTTACTTGTAAAACATTTCCCACACTCCAAACATGAATACGGCTTCTCTCCTGTGTGACTTCTCTCATGTATAAGAAGATCGGATCTACTCATAAAACGTTTTCCACATTCTGCACAAGAATACGGCTTCACTCCTGTGTGACTCCTCTGATGTGAAGCAAGATGTGATTTACTTATAAAACATTTCCCACATTCTGAACATAAAAACGGCTTCTCTCCTGTGTGAATTCTCATATGTATAACAAAATTTGATTTATCTGTAAAGTATTTCCCACATTCTGAACATGAATACGGTTTCTCCCCTGCATGAATTCTTTTGTGTGCAAGAAGATCTGATCTGTCTGTAAACTCTTTTCCACATTCATCACATTTAAGAGTTTCTTCCCTCTCCTGACCTGTCCTTGTGATAACAATGTGTGGTTGGTCAGGAGAAGGTTCCTCATGATCAGGTGGATTATTATAGGATAGATCTGGATGGACATTAGGGGTAAGGAGGTCTTCTCCTGAGGAGCGCTCCATCATATCTTCATCTTCTCCTTTATCATTCAGGGATAACATGAAGTTTCCCTCAGAATTCTTACTGGGATTTTCTGTTCAGGTAAAAAAAAAAAATAATTTAAGGCTATAAAAGGAGCAAATAGAAAGAGGTATGAATTGTTCCTGTATACCCCCCTCTGTGCAAATTCATCACCCCCTTTACCCTACCCCTGTTCCATTTCGTTCCCTCTTTAAATCTCTGTGCCACTTTATTCCCCCTTTGCCCTGTGCCAAATCATACCCCCTTACCCCTTATGCCACACCATTTATCACTTCCCTTCTAACCTTGTTGTTCTTATCTGGCCAGCAGGCTCAGGTGCAGGGCCTTTCAGCGGGTTTGACGTTCTCCTGACATCCTATGCTCTGTATTTACTGAGAGCAGCAGCAACGGCTGAAGGCACTGACTAGTGACGTCACGAGCATCACTTGTCAGTGCCCGCAGCCGCCACTGCTCTCAGCCTCTCAGTAAATGCAGCACAGAAGACGTCAGGAGAGCGTCAAACCTGCTGAGAGGCCCTGCACCTGAGCCGGCCAGATAAGAACAACAAGGGAAGGAAAAAATGATGTGGCACAGGGGGGGATGATTTTGAACAGGGCAAAGGGGGAATAAAGTGGCACAGAGGGATAAAAGGGGGGAAAATGGCACAGGGGTTGGTAAAGAGGGGGTGATGAATTTGTACAGAGGGTAATAAAGGGGGAATGATGTGGCACACGGGGTTATGGGGGGGGATGATTTGGCACAGCTGGATTGGGGGGGGGAATGACGTGGTACAGGGGGCTATAAGGGGGGGGGGGGGTGATTTGTCTCTTCTTACCTTGTGATGTGAGGGGCCGGTGATCCTCCATCATGACTATGTCCTGGTTCAGATACTTGTGTCCTTCTACATACTCCCACTCCTCCATGGAGAAATAGACCGCTACATCCTGACACCTTATAGGAACCTGACACACAATGATACCGTCATCACCAGACCCCTCCATTACTGTATAATGTCCCAGCAGTGTCACCTCTCTAATCATCACCAGACCCCTCCATTACTGTATAATGTCCCAGCAGTGTCACCTCTCTAATCATCACCAGACCCCTCCATTACTGTATAATGTCCCAGCAGTGTCACCTCTCCAGTCATCACCAGACCCCTCCATTACTATATAATGTCCCAGCAGTGTCACCTCTCCAGTCATCACCAGACCCCTCCATTACTGTATAATGTCCCAGCAGTGTCACCTCTCCAGTCATCACCAGACCCCTCCATTACTGTATAATTTCCCATCAGGGTCACCTCTCTAATCATCACCAGATCCCTCCATTACTGTATAATGTCCCAGCAGTGTCACCTCTCTAATCATCACCAGACCCCTCCATTACTGTATAATGTCCCAGCAGTGTCACCTCTCCAGTCATCAGCAGACCCCTCCATTACTGTATAATGTCCCAGCAGGGTCACCTCTCCAGTCATCAGCAGACCCCTCCATTAGTGTATAATGTCCCATCAGGGTCACCTCTCCAGTCATCAGCAGACCCCTCCATTAGTGTATAATGTCCCAGCAGTATCACCTCTCCAGTCATCACCAGACCCCTCCATTACTGTATAATGTACCAGCAGGGTCACTTCTCCAGTCATCACCAGACCCCTCAATTACTGTATAATGTCCCAGCAGTGTCACCTCTCCAGTCATCACCAGACCCCTCCATTACTGTATAATGTCCCAGCAGTGTCACCTCTCTAATCATCACCAGACCCCTCCATTACTGTATAATGTCCCAGCAGGGTCACCTCTCCAGTCAGCAGCTCAGTGATCCTGTGGGTGAGTTGTAGGATCTTCTTCTCATGTATTGGTGAGTGAGGTGGAAGCTCCTTCATTATTTTGTAATCCTGTATATGGAGAGAGACACAGATCACTACATGCATTAAGAACAACTTCAGACCCTTTCACTTTCCCCCTCTGCTCCTTTTGTGCTAAAATTAAATTAAATAAAAAATCATGTTTATCTAATTTTGATGAATTTAGTAAAAATGAAAATCTATAATCTTACAGTGACAAAAGTATTCAGACCCCTTACTCAGGACTAAGTTGAAGCCCCTTTGGCAGTGCTCACAGCCTCCAGTCTTCTTGGGGATGAGGCCACAAGGTTTACTCCTGAATTTGGGGATTTTCGGCCATTCTCTGCAGAACCTCTGAGCTCTGTCAGGTTGGATGGGACCGTCGGTGAAGCCATTTTCAGGTCTCTCTAGAGATGTTCCATTGGGTTCGGGCTCAGGCTGGGCCACTCAAGGACATTCACTTGGTTGTCCCTAAGTGCTTAGGGGCAGTGTCTTGTTAGAAGGTGAATCTTGTTTGCATCAGGTGTTTATGAAGATTATCTCTGTACTTTGCTCTAATCAGCATTCCCATATCCCTGACCAGTCTCCCTGTATAACCATCCAGACATGATGCTGCCCCCACTATGATCACTGTAGGGATGGTATTGGGCAGGTGATGGGCAGTGCCTGGTTTCCTCCACACATGATGCTGCCCCCACCATGATCACTGTAGGGATGGTATTGGGCAGTGCCTGGTTTCCTCCAGACATGATGCTGCCTCCACCATGATCACTGTAGGGATGGTATTGGGCAGGTGATGGGCAGTGCCTGGTTTCCCCCAGACATGATGCTGTCCCCACCATGATCACTGTAGGGATGGTATTGGGCAGGTGATGGGCAGTACCTGGTTTCCCCCAGACATGATGCTGCCTCCACCATGATCACTGTAGGGATGGTATTGGGCAGGTGATGGGCAGTGCCTGGTTTCCCCCAGACATGATGCTGCCCCCACCATGATCACTGTAGGGATGTATTGGGCAGGTGATGGGCAGTGCCTGGTTTCCCCCAGACATGATGCTGCCCTCACCATGACCACTGTAGGGATGGTATTGGGTAGGTGATGGGCAGTGCCTTGTATCTGCCCAGACATGAAGCTGCCCCCACCATGATCACTGTAGGGATGGTATTGGGCAGGTGATGGGTAGTACCTGGTTTCCCCCAGGCATGATGCTGTCCCCACCATGATCACTGTAGGGATGGTATTGGGTAGGTGATGGGCAATGACCAGTTTCCTCCAGACACGATGCTGCCCCCACCATGATCACTGTAGGGATGGTATTGGGCAGGTGATGGGCAGTGCCTGGTTTCCCCCAGACATGATGCTGTCCCCACCATGATCACTGTAGGGATGGTATTGGGCAGGTGATGGGCAGTACCTGGTTTCCCCCAGACATGATGCTGCCTCCACCATGATCACTGTAGGGATGGTATTGGGCAGGTGATGGGCAGTGCCTGGTTTCCCCCAGACATGATGCTGCCCCCACCATGATCACTGCTGGGATAGTATTGGGCAGGTGATGGGCAGTACCTGGTTTCCCCCAGACATGATGCTGCCCTCACCATGACCACTGTAGGGATGGTATTGGGTAGGTGATGGGCAGTGCCTGGTTTCCGCCCAGACATGAAGCTGCCCCCACCATGATCACGGTAGGGAAGGTATTGGGTAGGTGATGGGCAATGACCAGTTTCCTCCAGACATGATGCTGCCCCCACCATGATCACTGTAGGGATGGTATTGGGTAGGTGATGGGCAATGACCAGTTTCCTCCAGACATGATGCTGCCCCCACCATAATCACTGTAGGGATGGTATTGGGCAGGCGATGGGCAGTGCCTGGTTTCCCCCAGACATGATGCTGCCCCCACCATGATCACTGTAGGGATGGTATTGGGCAGGTGATGGGTAGTACCTGGTTTCCCCCAGGCATGATGCTGTCCCCACCATAATCACTGTAGGGATGGTATTGGGCAGGTGATGGGCAATGACCAGTTTCCTCCAGACATGATGCTGCCCCCACCATGATCACTGTAGGGATGGTATTGGGTAGGTGATGGGCAATGACCAGTTTCCTCCAGACATGATGCTGCCCCCACCATAATCACTGTAGGGATGGTATTGGGCAGGTGATGGGCAGTGCCTGGTTTCCTCCAGACAAGATGCTGCCTCCACCATGATCACTGTAAGGATGGTATTGGGCAGGTGATGGGCAGTACCTGGTTTCCCCCAGACATGATGCTGCCTCCACCATGATCACTGTAGGGATGGTATTGGGCAGGTGATGGGCAGAGCCTGGTTTCCTCCAGACATGATGCTGCCCCCACCATGATCACTGTAGGGATGGTATTGGGCAGGTAATGGGCAGAGCCTGGTTTCCTCCAGACATGGTGTTTTGATTTCATACCAGAAAGTTTTGTCCTTGTTTCATCAGTCCAGAGAATCTTGTTCCTCACAGTCTTATCCTGTTTGATGTCTCTTCTCTAACCTTCCATGTGTTATTACTGAGGAGGCTTCTTTCTAGCCATGCTGCCATGAAGCCCAGATTGTGGAGGCTGTAGTGATTATTGATCTGGAAGTAGCTCCCATCTGCACACATAATCTTTGGAGCTCGGCCAGAGTGACCATTGGTTTCTCGGTCTCCTCTCTTACTAAAGTCCTTCTCCGATTACTTAGTTTGGTGGGGTGGCAGCTCTAAGAAGAGTCCTGCTTGTTCTCCCATACAGGAATTATGGAGGCCACTGAGCCCCTGGGGACATTTTAGTGGAGCTGATTTTTTTTTGTCCCCTTCTCCAAGTCTGTACCTCCACATGGGCCTGTCTCTGAGCTCTATAGGCAGTTCTTTCTCCTCATGGCTTGGTGTTTGCTCTGATATGCATTGTCAGCTGTGAGTCGTTATATGGACAGGGCTGTGTCTGAGCTCTACAGGCAGTTCTTTTCCACTAATGGCTTGGTTATTGCTCTGATATACATTGTCACTTATAAGACATTATATAGACAGGACTGAGTCTTGTCCAATCATCTGAATTTCTCACAGGCGACACCAACCAAGGTGGAGAAACATCTTAGAAATGATTAAGACACAAAAATTTTTTAAAAAAAAGTAAAAGGGTCTGAAAACTTTCATGCTTTGTATGTTCTAAGGATTCTTTATCTTTCCAATCATTTTCTGTATTATTAATAGACATGAGAATGTTGCAATGTGTAACTCTTACCTCTCCAGTTACCAAGTAGATCATCACTAAGGCGAGGTCTAATATTTTAGCCATGTAGTTCCTGTCCTCATCCATCTCTGGTGGGTAATTATACATCATGATTATGTCCTGGTACAGATCCTTGTGTCCTTCTACATACTCCCACTCCTCCATGGAGAAATAGACCGCCACATCCTGACACCTTATAGGAACCTGACACACAATGATACCGTCATCACCAGACCCCTCCATTACTGTATAATGTCCCAGCAGTGTCACCTCTCTAATCATCACCAGACCCCTCCATTACTGTATAATGTCCCAGCAGTGTCACCTCTCTAATCATCACCAGACCCCTCCATTACTATATAATGTCCCAGCAGTGTCACCTCTCTAATCATCACCAGACCCCTCCATTACTATATAATGTCCCAGCAGTGTCACCTCTCTAATCATCACCAGACCCCTCCATTACTATATAATGTCCCAGCAGTGTCACCTCTCTAATCATCACCAGACCCCCTCCATTACTGTATAATGTCCCAGCAGTGTCACCTCTCATCACCAGACCCCTCCATTACTGTATAATGTCCCAGCAGTGTCACCTCTCCAGTCATCACCAGACCCCTCTATTACTGTATAATGTCCCAGCAGTGTCACCTCTCTAGTCATCACCAGACCCCTCCATTACTGTATAATGTCCCAGCAGTGTCACCTCTCCAGTCATCACCAGACCCCTCCATTACTGTATAATGTCCCAGCAGTGTCACCTCTCCAATCATCACCAGACCCCTCCATTACTGTATAATGTCCCAGCAGGGTCACCTCTCCAGTCATCACCAGACCCCTCCATTACTGTATAATGTCCCAGCAGTGTCACCTCTCCAAGTCATCACCAGACCCCTCAATTACTGTATAATTTCCCAGCAGGGTCACCCCTCCAGTCATCACCAGACCCCTCAATTACTGTATAATTTCCCTGCAGGGTCACCCCTCCAGTCATCACCAGACCCCTCCATTACTGTATAATGTTCCAGCAGTGTCACCTCTCCAGTCATCAGCAGACCCCTCCATTACTGTATAATGTCCCAGCAGTATCACCTCTCCAGTCACCACCAGACCCCTCCATTACTGTATAATGTCCCAGCAGTGTCACCTCTCCAGTCATAACCAGACCCCTCCATTACTGTATAATGTCCCAGCAGTGTCACCTCTCCAGTCATCACCAGACCCCTCCATTACTGTATAATGTCCCAGCAGTGTCACCTCTCTAATCATCACCAGACCCCTCCATTACTGTATAATGTCCCGGCAGTGTCACCTCTCCAGTCAGCAGCTCAGTGATCCTGTGGGTGAGTTCTAGGATCTTCTTCTCATGTATAAGTGAGTGAGGTGGAGGCTCCGTGATGGGGCCCCAGGCCCTGCTCCATCCTCCTGACTCATGGAGATGGCTGCTGGGGGCCACACACTCCCCCCATGTCTTCTTCACTATGGTGTAATCCTGTGTATGGAGAAAGACAATGAGGGGACTAGATCCAGTATTCCTCCCTCACTACAAAGATGAGAGGGGGACATAATGGATACTTAATAAAGGAAAGAATAAAAAGAGGACATGACCTTTATATCTGTTACAGAAGAGAAGAGAGTAAACACAAGACAATGGAGGAACAATCTTAAAATGAGTTGGGGAAAGACCAAAAGCAATAAAGAGAAATGAAGGGGAGGGCTCTAGGAATAATGGACTCCAGCTACAGTATCCTGAAAAGAACCAATCTGTGCCCACGAGACTGCTAAATAGACAGAAAGTCCAGTGTCAAATAAGCAAGTAAAAAAGTCAGAAAATATGTTACTGAAAGAGCTGAAGGAACAAACGTCTGGCAGACATGACTAGAAAATCAGTAATAACGCAGCAAACAGAGTCTAGTGCAGCAGAGCTGAGATGGTGTTCGTAGCATAGCTGAGTAGGTCAGAAGCAACCAGGTGGTGTTCAGCTAGCTCAGAATGCAGAGGCGTGGTTGATAATCACATGTTGTTTCCTCAGGACCCACAGCAAATGCACCCCCCCAACAACCAATAGTATGGGACGGGTGATCACATCTCAGCCAATCACAGGGGCTCTGATGACTCAGCACTTTTGATGAGCTGTGCAGTCATATTCGGCCGCAGGGAACCATTTTCTTCAGTACACCGGAAATTGCCAATTGGGAAGATGTTGGGAAGATGCCAATTGATAACCCTTTAGACACTGCAATTAAAGTTGATTGTGGCATGGAAAAAAAAAACATATGCCAGTAGCTCAGTGGAGCTGATGGCAGTGATATCTCGGGGTCCCGACCAGCTGAGAGGATGGCAGGAGGGTCCTTCCCTGCCTTCTCCCCATCTGATCGGCACTCCAATGCTGCAGTAAGCCATGTGAGGTTGGAGCAATGGAGCACCAATAACACTGACATATCATAGCATTGATCAGACTCCTATGGCGCAGCATTAAACAATGTATGCAAATATTACATGCAATAGTCTCCTATAGGGACTATAAAAAGTGTATAAAAAAAAAAGCGAATAAATGTAAATAAGCCCTTTCCCCAATAATAGTATACATCCCCCCCCCACATTTTTTTTTTACAGCTCATTGAAATTAATATGGTATGGTGAAGGTCCTGTGGGGACTGTTCATTCAATGTCTCTTTAGCACAGTGGTCTCCAACCTGCGGACATCCAAATGCTGCAAAACTTCAACTCCCAGCATGCCCGGACAGCCATGCTGGGAGCTGTAGTTTTGCAACATCTGGTGGTCCGCAGGTTGAAGACCACTGCTTTAGCAGAATCAATCCCTATATGAGGGACCGGTGTGCCAAGTGACATTGACACAAGACAAAAGGTCCTGGCTGGCATGAAAGGAACCAAAATACAACCATTCCCTCATAGTGATTCAAGGGAAAACAAACCTAATTTACATGCACATCTGCTACTTCAGTGATTTCAGTTGACACTACCCCCTCATGACAGCCCCCCGGATATAATAAGGGAGAAACGTGAAATTACACCTCCCCTCATTTTAGTTATGTTTTCATTATATGTATTGGTTCGGTCCAGTCTGTCCCCACCCCTCCTTTATCCTATTCTAAAGGTGGTTTCACCCCAGTTGTTGCTGGGCAGATTCTCCAGCCAGATGTTCTGTTGCTGGGCAGAAAAGATCCAGCGGTTGCAGCTGATTGGATCAGCAGTTAAGAGCGGGAAACCAGTGCTGTACATATATGGTGCCTCAGGAGAGGTTCTGCCATCAGTCTGTCAGTGGTGTGAGAAAGACCCTGCCCACCCGATAGTGAGTAAAACATCAATATATATCTATAGATTTACCTCACAGTATACATGTAGAGGGGTAGTGAGTAAAACATATATATCTATATATTTACCTCCCAGTATACATGTAGAGGGATAGTGAGTAAAAATATATATATATATATATATATATATATATATATATATATATAAAACATTTTCATGTAAAGCAGCACCTCCTAATATCCAGGTGGTTGGGTGCAGGCCCTTGAACCTCGGTGCTCCGGTTCTCTTTGGATATAAATGGATGTAGGCAGCACACCAAGATAAGTGAAAAATCAAGTGCTTTTATTCCAAGGAAAAATGACAACGTTTCAGCGATCTCACACCGCCATTTTCAAGTCTTGAAAATGGCGGTGTGAGATCGCTGAAACGTCATTTTTCCTTGGAATAAAAGCACTTGATTTTTCACTTATCTTGGTGTGCTGCCTACATCCATTTATATATATATATATATATATATATATATATATATATATATATATATATATACACACACACACACCTCACAGTATACATGTAGAGGGATAGTGAGTAAAACATGAATATATATATATATATATATATATATATATCTACATATCTATATATTTACCTCACAGTATACATGTAGCGTGATAGTGAGTAAAACATATATATATATATATATATATATATATATATATATATATACACACACATATCTATATATCTACCTCACAGTATACATGTAGAGGGATAGTGAGTAAAACATATATATATATATATATATACACACACATATCTATATATCTACCTCACAGTATACATGTAGGGTAATAGTGAGTAAAACATATATATATATATATATATATATATATATACACACATATCTATATATCTACCTCACAGTATACATGTAGCGTGATAGTGAGTAAAACATACATATATATATACACACATATCTATATATCTACCTCACAGTATACATGTAGAGGGATAGTGAGTAAAACAACATACATATATATATATATATATTTACCTCATAGTATAAATGTAGAGGGATAGTGAGTAAAACATATATATATATCTACATATCTATATATTTACCTCACAGTATACATGTAGAGGGATAGTGAGTAAAACACACACACATTATATATATATATATATATATTTACCTCATAGTATAAATGTAGAGGGATAGTGAGTAAAACATATATATATATATATATCTATATATTTACCTCACAGTATACATGTAGCGTGATAGTGAGTAAAACATACATATATATACATATATATATATATATATATATATATATACATACATATCTATATATCTACCTCACAGTATACATGTAGAGGGATAGTGAGTAAAACATATATATATATATATATATATATATATATATATACCTACATATCTACCTCAGGGTATACATGTAGAGGGATAGTGAGTAAAACACACACATATATATCTATATATTTACCTCATAGTATAAATGTAGAGGGATAGTGAGTAAAACATATATATATCTACATATCTATATATTTACCTCACAGTATACATGTAGAGGGATAGTGAGTAAAACATGAATATATATATATATATATATATATCTATATATATATATATCTATATCTACATATCTATATATTTACCTCACAGTATACATGTAGAGGGATAGTGAGTAAAACATATACTGTATATATCTACATATCTATACATCAATGTAGGCAGCACACCAAAATTAGTGCAAAATTCAAGTATTTATTCCAAGGATAGGTGACAACATTTCGGCGATCTCACACCGCCATTTTCAATGGCGGTGTGAGATCGCTGAAAATGGCGGTGTGAGATCGCCGAAACGTTGTCACCTATCCTTGGAATAAACACTTGAATTTTGCACTAATTTTGGTGTGCTGCCTACATTGATCTATATTTAATACGGACCGGAGCACCGAGGTTCTAGGGCGTGCACCCGACTACATTGTTCTCAGGAGGTGCTGCTTTCGTTTGGATTGTATCTACATATCTATATATTTACCTCACAGTATACATGTAGAGGCATAGTGAGTAAAACATATATATATATATCTACATATCTATATATTTACCTCACAGTATACATGTAGAGGGATAGTGAGTAATATTTATATACCGTATATTCTAGAGTATAAGCTTCCCGAATATAAGCCAAGGGGGGGGGGGGGGGGGGGGGGTAGGGGGGGGAATTGACTCGAGTATAAGCCTAGGGTGGGAAATGCAGCAGCTCCTGGCTAATTTCAAAAATAAAAATCCACTGTCCCAAAGCCATCCCCCCTCTGTCATCATCCACTGCCACAAATCCATCCTCCCCCCTGTCATCATCCACTGCCACAAATCCATCCTCCCCCCTGTCATCATCCACTGCCACAAATCCATCCCCCCGTCATAATCCACTGTCACAAATCTATCCCCCCTGTCATCCACTGCCACAAATCCATCCCCCGTCATCATCCACTGTCACAAATCCATCCTCCCTCTGTCATCATCCACTGCCACAAATCCATCCCCCCCCTCGGTCATCATGCACTGCCACAAATCCATCCCCCCCTGTCATCATCCACTGTCACAAATCCATCTCCCCCTGTCATCATCCACTGTCACAAATCCATCCCCCCCCCTGTCATAATCCACTGTCACAAATCTATCCCCCCTGTCATCCACTGCCACAAATCCATCCCCCCGTCATCATCCACTGTCACAAATCCATCCCCCCTCTGTCATCATCCACTGCCACAAATCCATCCCCCCCCTCGGTCATCATGCACTGCCACAAATCCATCCCCCCCTGTCATCATCCACTGTCACAAATCCATCCCCCCCTGTCATCATCCACTGTCACAAATTCATCTCCCCCTGTCATCATCCACTGTCACAAATCCATCCCCCCCTGTCATCATCCACTGTCACAAATCCATCCCCCCCTGTCATCATCCACTGTCACAAATCCATCCCCCCCTGTCATCATCCACTGTCACAAATCCATCTCCCATCATCATCCACTGTCACAAATCCATCCCCCCTGTCATCATCCACTGCCACAAATCCATCCCCCCCCTCTGTCATCATCCACTGTCACAAATCCATCCCCCCTGTCATCATCCACTGCCACAAATCCATCCCCCCGTCATCATCCACTGCCACAAATCCATCCCCCCCTGTCATCATCCACTGTCACAAATCCATCCCCCCCTGTCATCATCCACTGTCACAAATCCATCCCCTCCTGTCATCATCCACTGCCACAAATCCATCCCCCCCTGTCATAATCCACTGTCACAAATCTATCCCCCTGTCATCCACTGCCACAAATCCATCCCCCCGTCATCATCCACTGTCACAAATCCATCCCCCCTCTGTCATCATCCACTGCCACAAATCCATCCCCCCCTCGGTCATCATGCACTGCCACAAATCCATCCCCCCTCTGTCATCATCCACTGCCACAAATCTATCCCCCTCTGTCATCATCCACTGCCACAAATCCATCCCCCCCCCTGTCATCATCCACTGCCACAAATCCATCCCCCCTGTTATCATCCACTGTCACAAATCCATCCCCCCTGTCATCATCCACTGCCACAAATCCATCCCCCCCCTTGTCATCATCCACTGCCACAAATCCATCCCCCCCTTGTCATCATCCACTGCCACAAATCCACCCCCCGTCATCATCCACTGCCACAAATCCATCCCTTCCTTGTAATCATCCACTCCCACAAATCCACCCCCCGTCATCATCCACTGTCACAAATCCATCCCCCCTGTCATCATTCACTGCCACAAATCCACCCCCCCTCTGTCATCGTCCACTGTCACAAATCCATCCCCCCCTCTGTCATCATCCACTGCCACAAATCCATCCCTCCCCTGTCATCATCCACTGTCACAAATCCATCCCCTCCTGTCATCATCCACTGCCACAAATCCATCCCCCGTCATCATCCACTGTCACAAATCCATCCCCCCTGTCATCATTCACTGCTACAAATCCACCCCCCCCTGTCATCATCCACTGTCACAAATTCATCTCCCCCTCTGTCATCATCCACTGTCACAAATCCATCCCTCCCCTGTCATCATCCACTGTCACAAATCCATCCCCTCCTGTCATCATCCACTGCCACAAATCCATCCCCCCCCTGTCATCATCCACTGTCACAAATCCATCCCCCCTGTCATCATCCACTGTCACAAATCCATCTCCCCTTCTGTCATCATCAACTGTCACAAATCCATCCCCCCTGTCATCATCCACTGTCACAAATCCATCCCCCCCCTGTCATCATCCACTGTCACAAATCCATCCCCCCCTGTCATCATCCACTGCCACAAATCCATCCCCCCCCTCTGTCATCATCCACTGTCACAAATCCATCCCCCCCTGTCATCATCCACTGTCACAAATCCATCCCCCCTGTCATCATCCACTGCCACAAATCAATCCCCCCCTCTGTCATCATCCACTGCCACAAATCCATCCCCCCTGTCATCATTCACTGTCACAAATCCATCCCCTCCTGTCATCATCCACTGCCCCAAATCCATCCCCCCCTTTGTCATCATCCACTGTCACAAATCCATCTCCCCCTGTCATCATCCACTGTCACAAATCCATCCCCTCCTGTCATCATCCACTGTCACAAATCCATCCCCCCTGTCATCATCCACTGTCACAAATCCATCCCTCCCCTGTCATCATCCACTGTCACAAATCCATCTCCCCATCATCATCCACTGTCACAAATCCATCCCCCCTGTCATCATCCACTGCCACAAATCCATCCCCCTCTGTCATCATCCACTGTCACAAATCCATCCCCCCCTCTGTCATTATCCACTGTCACAAATCCATCCCCCCTGTCATCATCCACTGCCACAAATCCATCCCCCCGTCATCATCCACTGCCACAAATCCATCCCCCCGTCATCATCCACTGTCACAAATCCATCCCCCCCGTCATCATCCACTGTCACAAATCCATCCCCCCTGTCATCATCCACTGTCACAAATCCATCCCCTCCTGTCATCATCCACTGTCACAAATCCATCCCCTCCTGTCATCATCCACTGCCACAAATCCATCCCCCCTCTGTCATCATCCACTGCCACAAATCCATTCCCCCCCTGTCATCATCCACTGCCACAAATCCATCCCTCCCTCTGTCATCATCCACTGCCACAAATCCATCCCCCCCTCTGTCATCATCCACTGCCACAAATCCATCCCCCCTGTCATCATCCACTGCCACAAATCCATCCCCCCTCTGTCATCATCCACTGCCACAAACCCATCCCCCCTCTCATCATCCACTGTCACAAATCCATCCCCCCTCTGTCATCATCCACTGCCACAAATCTATCCCCCCTCTGTCATCATCCACTGCCGACAAATCCATCCCCCCCCTCTGTCATCATCCACTGCCACAAATCCATCCCCCCTCTGTTATCATCCACTGCCACAAATCCATCCCCCCCTCGGTCATCATGCACTGCCACAAATCCATCCCCCCCTTGTCATCATCCACTGCCACAAATCCACCCCCCCCTCTGTCATCATCCACTGCCACAAATCCATCCCCCCCTCTGTTATCATCCACTGCCACAAATCCATCCCCCCCTCGGTCATCATGCACTGCCACAAATCCATCCCCCCCCTCTGTCATCATCCACTGCCACAAATCCATCCCCCCCCCTCTGTCATCATCCACTGCCACAAATCCATCCCCCCCTGTCATCATCCACTGCCACAAATCCATCCCCCCCCCTTGTCATCATCCACTGCCACAAATCCACCCCCCGTCATCATCCACTGCCACAAATCCATCCCTTCCTTGTAATCATCCACTCCCACAAATCCACCCCCCGTCATCATCCACTGTCACAAATCCATCCCCCCTGTCATCATCCACTGCCACAAATCAATCCCCCCCTCTGTCATCATCCACTGCCACAAATCCATCCCCCCTGTCATCATTCACTGCCACAAATCCACCCCCCCTCTGTCATCATCCACTGTCACAAATCCATCCCCCCCCTCTGTCATCATCCACTGCCACAAATCCATCCCTCCCCTGTCATCATCCACTGTCACATATCCATCCCCTCCTGTCATCATCCACTGCCTACAAATCCATCCCCCCCTGTCATCATCCACTGTCACAAATCCACCCCCCGTCATCATCCACTGCCACAAATCCATCCCTTCCTTGTAATCATCCACTCCCACAAATCCACCCCCCGTCATCATCCACTGTCACAATCCATCCCCCCTGTCATCATCCACTGTCACAAATCCATCCTCCCCTGTCATCATCCACTCCATCCCCTGTCCAGCACAAATTCATCTCCCCTCATCTCTGTCATCATCCACTGTCACAAATCCATCCCTCCCCTGTCATCATCCACTGTCACAAATCCATCCCCTCCTGTCATCATCCACTGCCACAAATCCATCCCCCCCTGTCATCATCCACTGTCACAAATCCATCCCC
>NW_026609924.1:0-22273 GCF_029499605.1 Hyla sarda | reverse complement strand
ATCGGTAATTGGTATCGGTGAGTACTTAAGAAAAGGTATCGGGTCATCCCTACATATTACCATCATACTGTTAAAGACCAAATCCTGTATACTGAGACAAATATTAACAATAATACCAGTATACAAGGAGGAATATTACCACCATACATATTACCATTAGAGATCAGCAATTTTTTTTAAAACTCTATTCGGCCGATTTGCCGAATTTTCACCCAAAAATGTTTAGGTCCGAATTTATTTGCGGTGAATTGCTATTAAAAACGTCTATTTCCCGCCTACAGAGAGTCTCAATAGGGGTGTAGAATTCAACAAAAAAGTTGCCCCCAGAGGAAGGAAGGACGTAACGAGAACAGCAAACAACAATTGTGCCCAAAAGGCACCAATGCCCTTTTCACCCCTCTCTCTGTAAAACTTAACTTTTATTTTATATTAATTAGAAAATAGGAGGACAATTAAAACCACAAAAATGGTCCCTGTTCTTGGGGTCCATTACCCTCACCGGGATTTATGCTGTTCACTAAGAACTAGCTTATTATTCCTGGTGAGGATATTCAGTGTTACACACTGATTAGAGGCTCAGTTAATTTTATTATATCCAATTCATGGGCATCAGCACCTGCAGTGTGCCCTGCCTTTACTGATATGCCAGAGGGACCATTTTGCAATTAAAAAATAGGGGTGTAGAACACTTTGCCTTGCTGTAACACGTATAGGGTGTGAGCTGGGTTGGTGAAAGAATACTGTTATTCAGTATGACACGCAGATCAGAAGCGTCGCTATTAGAATCCCTGTCGCAGAGCGGCCGAATTTTCCCCCAAAAATGTTTTGGTCGAGAATTTATTTGTGGTGAATTGCTATTAAAAACGGCTATTTCTGGCCTACAGAGAGCCTCAATAGGGGTGTAGAACACTTTTCCTTTCTATATGTGAGCTGGGTTAGTGAAAGAATACTGTTATTCAGTATGACATGCAGATCACAAGCATCGCTATTAGAAACCCTGTCGCGGAGCGGCACAATGACAAAGCCTCAAGGTGGCATCTGTATGAGAAGACCATATAGTGGCTGAATGACACAGCATGGAGGTGGTGGCAGCATGAGGAGAACATATAGTGGCTGAATGACACAGCCTAGAGTTGGCGGCAGCATGAGGAGACCATATAGTTGCTGACACAGCATGGAGGTGGCGGAAGCATGAGGAGACCATATGGTGGCAGTATGAGACAGCTTGGAGCTGGCATCAGCATGACGAGACCATATGGTGACAGAATGAAACAGCCTGAAGGTGGCGGCAGCAGCAGCATCAGGAGTCCTGAAAGTGACCTGGTGACGGTGGATGGCAATACCAGTTACGAAGGTGGGTGAAAAAAGGAGAACTTGGCATCAGATTTGTGGCATCAGGCGCGTGGCAGGATCAGAATAGTAGCTGAGGCAGGTAGGCAGAAGAAAACTGTCTCTTTTCTGAGTGTTAGTGGTGTGCACAAATAAGTATTGAGGATATGCAATATGTAGAACTTAACTTTTAATAAAGCTTAGGATAAAATATATGGACCCACAATCTATTTTTTAAATCAAACAAAAGGAAAGGTGAGCAAAAAACACCATGTGCCTAACTAGCTGGCACTCCCACACCCATGACAAATTTTAAATCTTATGGAAGCCTTGGCTCTCCTATAAACTGCACTTCTGTCCAATCCAACAGTAATACTTGATTGTTACCTGCAACCTCCCCCTATTGGCAGCTGAAGTAGCCTTTATCCTCCCTATTTGTAGTGGGAAATAGGGAGAGGTTCCTGTGTGGTGCCACCCTTTTTTCGGAGATTAACACTTGCCAAGAAAGGAATTAATAATGCGAGAGTAGGGCCTTACAGAGTAAGGCCCTAATGCATATCCTCAATACTTGTGGTCTGATGAGGAGGAATGCCTGTAACTGGGGAGCAGTGCCTTAAATACTTAAATATGTTTAGCACTATCCATATTTGGGAAGTGTTGGTGTGGCACCATGGTCAATCTACTTTGACGCATCAGGTATTGGTGGGTGGAAATCCTGGCTGATCCATGCCTGATTCATCTTCACAAAGGTCAGTCTCTCCACATTTTTCGTGGACAGACGAGTTCTCCTTGGGGTTACTATGGCCCCAGCTGCACTAAACACCCGCTCTGATGGCACACTACTGGCTGGCAGGACAGCTTTTCCAGGTCAAACTCTGCTAGTTGCAGCCACAAAGCCACAAGTTTGGCTACCCAGAAGTCCAGAAGCTCTTCAAGCTGTGTTGGCATAGTCATGTCAAGGTATGCCACCACCTGCTGGTTCATGTCCTGCTCTATGTCTACCTGCTGCTGATGAGTTGCTTCACTATGCGGGTGAAGAAAGCTACTCAATCAGTGACTGTAGACTCGGGATGGAGCTGGTACTGCTCCTTTCACCCTCCCCTCTCCAGCAGCCATGGCAGTGGAAGGTGAGCGCAGAGGGCCCTCTCCCCCGAGTCAGACCTACGAGAGGATGGACTATGACGCAAATAGGCATTGGCCAACTGACTACGTAGGATGTCTCTGTAGTAGGTCAGTTTGTCCTCCCTCTCAGTGGGTGTAAAAAAAATAAAAAGGCCCCCATTTTGTGTCGGTAGCGAGGGTCCAATAAGGTGGAGAGCCAGAAGTCATCCTGCTGCTGAATGGGGACAAAACGGCCATCACTACGCAAGCAAGTGAGCATACATTGTGCCATTTGTGCAAGTGACTCGGAGGGGCTCCCTGCCTCCATCTCTACTGCATACTGCCATGATGTGTCTGGGTCCTCTGCCTTGCCTTCTTCATAACCCTCTCGCTCATTTAGCTGCTCCTGCTCCTCCTCTCCTGACAGATGACTAGAAAATCCACCCATCTCTCGAAACCTAAACTGTGCTCCACTGTGCCCCTCTGCCTCCTCCAGTTCAGCACCCACAGGGCTCATGTGGCCGTGAGATGTATGCGCCACGTCGCCAGTGCCCTGACCAGCCATTGTTTCGAACACTTGTTGTAGTAGATGAAGCAGTGGAATTACATTGTTCATCCCCTAATCCTGTGGCTTCCTCAAAGGGCCTGACTAAACGGCAGGTGTCACGTATGAGCTGCCACTGGTTGAACAGTTACACAGGGGAGTCCCCCTATCCGCTTTGATCATTAAGAAATCGGTGATGGCTTTTCTCTGTTCGTACGGTCGGTCCAACCTATGGAGGGTGGAATTCCAACGTTTGGAAAAGTCGCAAGTCAGACTATGTTGGGGGATACTGTTTTGACACTGAAGATCAAGGAGGGGGTGTGCATTGCGGTGTAAGAGTGGCTGAAGTGCATGAAAAGTTTCCTTCCCATTGTTAGGATGTCTTGCAGATGGGGGGAACACTTCAGGAACCGATTGACAACCAGATTGAACACGTGTGCCATGCTGGGCGCATGTCTCCGGCTTCCTTGACGCAGCGCAGACAAGATGTTCTTCCCGTTGTTTGTCACCATGGTTCCCATTTCCAGTTTTCGTGGTAAGCCATGATTCGATTTCTTCATGAATGACTTTTAGCAGTTCTTCCACTGTGTGACTCCGTTTGCAAAGACAAACCATGTGAAGAACAGTGTGACACAGCCATGCCCTGCACACATGGTTTGTTGGAGGGGCACTTAGACTTGTCCATACAGTGGAGGCTGAGGACACGGGGGAGGATGAGGAGGCGGAGTCGCACACTGTCACAGGACTAACTGCCTGAGAGCGTGGAGGAGGAAGCGGCGTGACCTGTCAAAGTTGGTGTTGTGGCTGTGCCAGAACCACATTCACTCAGTCTGCCGTAAAGGACATGTATTGTCCCTGACCGTAGTTACAGCGCCTCACGTTGATGCTGCCGTGCACTTTGGTACACACCGTCAGGCTCAAGGACTGGCCCACCTTCTGTTCCACAAAATTGTGCAGGGCTGGTATTGCCTTCTTCAAAAAGAAATGACTGCTTGGGACTCTCCACCTTGGCTCGGCACAAGCCATCAGCCATCACAAGCCAAAGGTTCAGAGTCCACCACTTGAAATGGGAGGGACTGCAGCACCAGCAACTTGGACAGGAGCACATTTAGCTTCTGCGCCG
The DNA here is from genome assembly GCF_029499605.1 of Hyla sarda. Classification (NCBI taxonomy): domain Eukaryota; kingdom Metazoa; phylum Chordata; class Amphibia; order Anura; family Hylidae; genus Hyla; species Hyla sarda. The sequence continues at coordinate 18,176 of NW_026609924.1, read as the reverse complement.
TTGGATGAGTGGGTGCATACTGTTTTCTCTTGGACATGGCTTCGCCGATGGATTGCTGGCAAAAGTACTGACTAAGTAGAAGGAGCAGGAGCATCTGAAGCGACAGAAGGAGGGTATGACACACAGCTCCCTTCAGCTGAGGTGGTGGAGCTTTGGCTGGCTGAAACAGGGAGCGGCGTGCCACTGGGTGATACAGCAGGCTAGACCACCATATCGGAGCCACGGTTCTCCCAGGCCGCTTTATGGTGACGCTGAATATGTTGACGCAGGGCCGTGGTGCCATCATTGCTACTTCCGCTTGGAGTCAGAAAGGAATTTTTACCTCTAGTAAGAGTTTTTTATTTTTTTTTTTTTTTGCCTTATCCTGGATCAACTAAGTAGGGACTCTTTAGGGTTATAGGTTGAACTTGATGGACTCTGGTCTTTTTTCAACCTTATGAACTATGTTACTATTTTACCCTGGGCACGTTTGGCTCCAGACTTTCCACTTCTGCCACCATGCTGACTGCCAACCATGCTACCACCTTGCTGGCTCAGCTGCTGCCTCACGAGCAACCTGCAACCCTCTTCTGATGATGATGATGAAGAAGAAGCCCCTTCAGCACCCGACTCCCAAGTGCGATCGACTTCATCATCATAGAGTTGTCTGCACATCACTGATGTCCTCAGGTTCCTCGACAGTGTCTGCTCCAGGAGCCGGAACGCTCACAACACCACCTCCCACGCCACTCTCCTCATCACTACTTGCCCGGCTAGTGGAAGAAACATCGGATGTCTCTTTTGGTTGGGGAGTAGCTGCTGACTGTCCTCTAGATCGTTCTCAGTAAATAGTGTAGCTGAACCCACAGCATAAGATACTTCTGTGAGGGAGGGAACAGCATAGGACAGAGGCAATGGGAGGACAGGGACTGCTCCCAGGCCTTGCCAACTGAGGGTTGTGTCTGAGAAACTGACTGTTAACTGGGGGGGTCAGATGTCACTTTTGATGAAGTGGATGACCGTGTTAACCAATCGATGATGGCAGCTGGGTTGCTGGTCGAGACACCACCGCTAGCTGATACCGCGACTCCTGCTGCCACTCGCCCCTAGTCTGCTGTGACCTCTGCCTGATGAGTTTAGGCCACTGCCACTCCTCTATACACATCCTTGCACTTCTCTGCCTGACATATACAGTGGGTATATGAGGCGAGTACAATACACTCCACTACACTTAAAAACAGTATTTGTCTACAACACCAGCAGGTGTGTATTTTTGCCTGGCCTTTCACAGTATCTAGGCCCTTAACCCCTTAAGGACACAGCCCATTTTCACCTCTAGGACGCAGCCCTTTTTTGCACATCTGACCAGTCACTTTAAACATTAATAACTCTAGAATGCTTTTACTTATCAATCTGATTCAGAGATTGCTTTTTCATGACATATTCTACTTTAACATAGTGGTAAATTTTTGTGGTAACTTGCATCCTTTCTTGGTGAAAAATCCCCAGATTTGATGAAAAAATTGAAAATTTAGCATTTTTCTAACTTTGAAGCTCTCTGCTTGTAAGGAAAATGGATATTCCAAATATTTTTTTTTGGGATTCACATAAACAATATGTCTACTTTATGTTTGCATCATAAAATTTACGTGTTTTTACTTTTGGAAGACACCAGAGGGCTTCAAAGTTCAGCAGCAATTTTACAATTTTTCACAAAATTTTCAAACTTGCTATTTTTCATGGACCAGTTCAGGTTTGAAGTGGATTTGAAGGGTCTTCATATTAGAAATACCCCATAAATGACCCCATTACAAAAACTGCACCCCCCCAAAGTATTCAAAATGACATTCAGTAAGTGTTTTAACCCTTTAGGTGTTTCACAGGAAAAGCAGCAAAATGAAGGAGAAAATTCAAAATCTTCATTTTTTACACTTGCATGTTCTTGTAGACCCAATTTTTGAATTTTTACAAGGAGTAAAAGGATAAAATTTATACTTGAATTTGTAGCCCAATTTCTCTCGAGTAAGCACATACCTCATATGTCTATGTAAATTGTTCGGCGGGCGCAGTAGAGGGCTCAGAAGCGAAGGAGCGACAAGGGGATTTTGGAGAGTATGTTTTTCTGAAATGGTTTTTGGGGGGCATGTTGCATTTAGAAAGCCCCTATGGTGCCAAAACAGCAAAAAAAAAAAAACACATGGCATACCATTTTGGAAACTAGACCCCTTGGGGAACGTAACAAGGAATTAAGTGAGCCTTAATACCCCACAGGTGTTTCATGACTTTTGCATATGTAAAAAAAGAAAAAAAAATCACTAAAATGTGTTTCCCCCCAAATTTCACATTTTTGCAAGGGTTAATAGCAGAAAATACCCCCCCCAAAAAAAATTTGTAACCCCATCTCTTCTGAGTATGGAGGTACCCCATAAGTTGACCTTTAGTGCACTACGAGCGAACTACAATGCTCAGAAGAGAAGGAGTCACATTTGGCTTTTTGGAAGCAAATTTTGCTCTGGGGGCATGCCGCATTTAGGAAGCCCCTATGGTGCCAGGACAGAAAAAAAAAACACATGGCATACCATTTTGGAAACTAGACCCCTTGGGGAACGTAACAAGGGGTAAAGTGAACCTTAATACCCCACAGGTGTTTCACAACTTTTGCATATGTAAAAAAAAATTTTTTTTTTTACACTAAAATGCTTGTTTTCCCCCAAATTTTACATTTTTACAAGGGATAATAGCAGAAAATACCCCCCAAAATTTGTAACCCCATCTCTTCTGAGTGTGGAAATACCCCATAAGTGGACGTGAAGTGCACTGGGGACGAACTACAATGCTCAGAAGAGAAGGAGCATCATTGAGCTTTTGGAGAGAGAATTTGGCCATGTGCATTTCCAAAGCCCCCCGTGGTGCCAGAACAGTGGACCCCCCCACATGTGACCCCATTTTTAAAACTACACCCCTCACGGAAGGTAATAATGGGTGCAGGGAGAATTTACACTCCACTGGCATTTGACGGATCTTTGGAACAGTGGGCTGTGCAAATTAAAAATTTTATTTTTCATTTTCACAGACCCCTGTTTCAAAGATCTGTCAGACACCTGTAGGGCGTAAATGCTCACTGTACCCCTTATTACATTCCGTGAGGGGTGTAGTTTCCAAAATGGGGTCACATGTGGGTATTTATTGTTTTGCACTTATGTCAGAACCGCTGTAAAATCAGCCACCCCTGAGCAAATCACCAATTTAGACCTCAAATTTACATGGTGCACTCTCCCTTCTGAGCCTTGTTGTGCGTCCCCAGAACACTTTGCGCCAACATATGGGGTATCTCCGTACTCAGGAGAAATTGCGTTACAAATTTTGGAGGCTTTTTTTCTTTTACCGCTTGTGAAATTTTAAAGTATGGGGCAACACCAGTATGTTAGTGTACAAAAATGTTTTTTTTTTACACTAACATGCTGGTGTAGACCACAACTTTACCTTTTCATAAGGGGTAAAAGGAGAAAAAGCCCCCAAAATTTGTTAGGCAATTTCTCCAGAGTACGGCGATACCCCATATGTGACCCTATTCTGTTGCCTTGAAGTACGACAGGACTCCAAAGTGAGAGCGCCATGCGCATTTGAGGCCTAAATTAAGGATTGCATAGGGGTGGACATAGGGGTATTCTACACCAGTGATTCCCAAACAGGGTGCCTCCAGCTGTTGCTAAACTCCCAGCATGCTTGGACAGTCAATGGCTGTCCGGAAATGCTGGGAGTTTTTGTTTTGCAACAGCTGGAGGCTCCGTTTTGGAAACACTGCTGTAGGATACGTTTTTCATTTTTATTGGGGGGAAGGGGGGGGGCAGTGTACGTGTGTATATGTAGTGTTTTACTCTTTATTTTATGTTAGTGTAGTGTTTTTAGGTTACATTCACACTGACGGCGGATTACACTGAGTCTCCCGCTAGGAGTTTGAGCTGCGGCTGCAGCTCAAACTTGAAGCGGGGAACTCACTGTAATCCGCCGCCAGTGTGAATGTAACCTGTACATTCACATGGGAGGGGGGGGGGGCAAAACTACAACTCCCAGCATGCACTGACAGAACGTGCATGCTGGGAGTTGTAGTTTTGCAACAGCTGGAGGTACACTGGTTGGAAAATACTGAGTTAGGTAATAGAACCTATTACCTAACTCGGTATTTCCCAACCAGTGTGCCTCCAGCTGTTGCAGAACTACAACTCTCAGCATGTACTGATTGCCAAAGGGAATGCTGGGAGATGTAGTTATGCAACAGCTGGAGGCACGCAAGTACAACTCCCAGCATGCCGAGACAGCCATTTGCTGTTCCTGAATGCTGGGAGTTGTAGTTTTGCAAGATTTAGAGGGGTTCAGGCTAGAGATCACGGACAGTGGTCTCTAAACTGTGGCCCTCCAGATGTTGCAAAACTACAAATCTCAGCATGCTAAGACAGCAAACTGCTGTCTGGGCATGCTGGGAGTTGTAGTTTTGTAACATCTGGAGGGCTACAGTTTAGAGACCACTGTCGGTGATCTCTAGCCTGAACCCCTCTAAATCTTGCAAAACTACAACTCCCAGCATGCCAACACAGCAAACAGCTGTCAAGGCATGGTGGGAGTTGTAGTTTTGCAACATCTGGAGGGCCACAGTTTAGAGACCTCTCTCTAAACTGTCGCCCTGCAGATGTTGCTAGGCAACAGACTCCCGGACACGCGGCGCCATACTCACCTCCACCGCCGCCATGATCACAGCCTCCGCCGGGTAAGTGACCGCCGCTGCCGCCGCCGCTATTACACGGTTCCCCCCGCTGTGCCCGGACACCGATGGGTGGGCATAGCGGGGAAGAACCGAACTTTAACCCCCCCCGCCCCCAGTCTGCTATTGGTCGGCCGCTCCGCCGATCAATAGCAGGGATAGGAGGGGTGGCAACCCTGCCACCTCACTCCTATCTCTTCAAGGGGGATCGAGGGTGTCTTGGACACCCCCGATCCCCCTTATTTTATCGCGGCGCCGCCATTGATGGGCAGGGGGAGAGCGCTCCCCCTGCAAACACCGTAGATGCCGTGATCAGAACTGATATGCATACGTCCAATAGCGGGAAGGGGTTAAGACTTAAACAGGAACAAAATGATAAACCACTTAGATGTATGCACAGGTTACACTTAATAGAGGACAATATGCTTTTATTTCACTGCTCACCCTAACTGGCTGGCTACTATTAGCTTTTCAGTTGTTTTACATCAGTGCTGCAGCACACAGGCTCTTTGTACTACACCCAAAATTGCACTCTCTCTCTCTTTCACTCCCTTCCCTATCAGTGCTTCTAGTCTGGACTTGGACTTGAGGTGAATCGCTGCTGTAAAAAAAGCTTTTCTGTGTAACACACTGCTATCTGTCCCTCTCTGCAATAGTACGCTGATATAACTGGGAGGTAAATTGCTGCTGTAAAAATGCTTTTCTGTGCAACACACAGTGCTCTCTCTCTCCCCCTCCCCCCCCCCCCCCCCTCTCTCTCTTTCTCTCTCTCTCTCTCGCTCTCTCTCTGTCTCTCTCTCTCTCTCTCTCTCTCTCTCTCTCTCTGCATTAGAACACTGATGTGACTGGGAGGTGAATCGCTGCTGTAAAAATGCCTTTCTGTGCAACACACAATGCTGTCTGTCCCTCTCTCTCTCTCTCCGCAATAAAAGGCTGAAGTGACTGGCCGCAAGATGGCTGCAGATTATATAGAGCTGTGACGTCACTGGTGGCTGGCTTCTGATAGGCTGCATGTAATTCAGGGTCATCCCGCCGACCCTTGTTCCCGCCTTCCCAGGATTCCTCACATGTCCTCACGTGTGGCTCCACCATTTTAGATGCCCTGGAGCTTGGACCGCACTAAATGGAATTTAAGCTATTCGGGCAATCGAATCGTGGCGATATTTTCATTTGTTGCAAAACAAATTTTTCATGAAATTCGCAACAAACTCTGATTCGTCAGATTCGATTTGCTCATCCCTAATTACTATCATACTAATACTGACCAAATCCTGTATACTGACCAATTGTATGAATACCAGTTTATAAAGAAGAAATATACCCCCCATACAGCGACAATATAGTGGTAGATATCAGTTCTTCACAGGCTCTGCAGGCCATAGAATTGATTACATACAGTCACATCAGGTGAGGTCTTCTCTTAATGGAGTTGTTCACTTTACTTTTTCTTCTCCATACGGCCCAGACCATCATGACAATTTCTTTGTCACAACGCTTCTCCACAGAACCTGCAAAACAAACATTTTAGGCTCTGCACTTTTCCAGCACCGGTAGTGCCCAAAACAGTAATAATAACCCCTTTGGTGTCTCACACAGTAGAGTCAGAAAGAGTAGGTAGATCCCCCAGTAGATAGTAGCCCTCTGTATATACTTGCAGTGTTAGAAGTAGCCCACTTTAGGTGGTAGTAAAAGCACCCCCTTTAGGTACTAGCAGCAGCAGTCAGATTTAGGTAGTAGCAGCAGCAGCAGCCCCCTTTAGGTAGTAGTAGCAGCAGCAGCCCCTTTTAGGTAGCAGTAACAGTAGCCCCCTTTAGGTAGTAATAGCAGTAGCCTCTTTTGGGTCGCAGTAGCATCAGCCCCCTTAGAATCTTAAAGGAGTAGGAGGACCCAGCACTGCTTCAGTTAGGTCAACGGCATGCGCCCCAAACAGCTCTATGGGAGAGGCACGGATGCACGATCGCTGCATCTCCGCCTCTCCTATAGAGATACATAAATGGGGCGTGTTGGCCGCAGCATCATCCTGTGACCGACACCTCCTGCATGGGAGAGACGCGGCAGAGGATAGGGGATAAGTGTCTTACACTGCAGAATCCCTTTTTTCGCCTGTTTTTACCTTTATGACCAAGCCCAATTTTTCAAAACTGTCCTGTCTTTCTTTTTAAGTGGTAATACCTGACATGCTTTTACATAGCGACGCACTTCTGAGATTGTATTTTGTGACACATTGTACCACTATATCACACAATGTACACCTGCTGAGGTGCGCAATCTCCACAGGTCCAATGAGATTTAGATCTGGACTCATTGCTGACCACTTCAGAACTCTCCAGTGCTTTGTTGCCATCCACTTTTGGGTTCTTTTTGACATATACTTGGGGTCATTGTCCTGCTGCAAGACCCAAGATCTCTGACACACACCCAGCTTTCTGACACTGGGCTGTACAGTTTGACCCAAAATCTGTTGGTAATCCTCAGATTTCATGATGCCTTGCACACATTCAAGGCACCCCTACCAGAGGCAGCAAAACAATTCCAAAAAATCATTGAACCTCCACCATATTTCACTGTAGAAGTAGAATGATGTGCTTTACCAAAAGCTCTATCTTGGTCTCATCTGTCCACAAGACATTTTCCCAGAAGGATTTTGGCTTACTTAAGTTCATTTTGGCAAAATGTAGCCTTGCTTTTTTATGTCTCTGTGTCAGCAGAGGGGTCCTCCTGGGTCTCCTGCTATAGCGTTTTATTTCATTTAAATGTCGACAGTTTGTGCTGACACAGATGCTCCCTGAGCCTGCAGGACAGCTTGAATATCTTTGGAACTTGTTTGGGGCTGCTTATCCACCATCTGGACTATCCTGCCTCGACACCTTTCATCAATTTTTCTCTTCCGTCCACGCCCAGGCAGATTAACTACAGTGCATGGGTTACAAACTGTCACGATCACACCCTATCGGTCCAGCCAAGACGCTAGAGAGAGTGTGATGGTGCAAGGGTTAAAGCCTCCAGACCTCTGGGTATCCACTACTAGTCCCAGCAAGTCACCAAATTAACCCTGAGATAAACGTGTTTCCACCAGAGCTGCCTTCAGAAAGGTGAGCTCATATATTTAGAGATCAAAGACCAGAGCTGATTAATTAAACATTTAATCTGATAAAAGGTATCACAGTGCTGACTATATAAAAATACAGAAACAAATGACATACAGTTACAAAAATATGAGAGTTTAGCAAGGCAAGTTCAGAAAACAAAAGATGAACTTCTTACAGCATGATGGTATCAGTCCATGAGAGAGCTGTTCTTAGGATGGTCTTGTGGCCCAGCTTTTAACACCCCACTTTTGAGTCTAGCAGTGTTTTAAATATCATATCTGCTTTCTTGGGAGGGAGACTCCATTCCCCCCTCCCCTCTGATCCCCACCAGGGGGGTCTTCTCTCTTCCTGGCCCCTTATCTGTTTGATTATATGATGGGACCAGAGTGCATGACTTCAAAAAAGCCTTTGACTTCAAAGGAGATGTAAACAAACAGCCAGACCCCCCCAATAAAATGCAAAACACAAAACACAGTCTGAATGACCTCTCATCCATGTCTTAGTTTATACTCAGATATAATTTATAATACACATATAGGATTTTAATAATCAGGCCTTGGGCTGACACCTCCCCCTTAAGATGGAGACAGAGAGATCTTGCCTTGCCAGGCGGATAGATCTGTCTCCATTAACCGTCTATTTCTCCCTGACGCGATAATCCATCTGCATTTTGATGCAGGCTTCCTTTCCTGTGTTGGACAGTGAAATTATATTGTTGGAGGATAAGACTCCAGCGAAGCAGTTTGCCATTGTTACCTGACACTCTGTCCAACCAATGTAGAGGGTTATGATCAGTTATGACAGTAAAATCCCTGCCATACAGGTATGGCTGTAATTGTTGCAAAGCCCAGACCACAGCTAGACATTCCTTCTCTATGACCGCATAGACCACTTCTCTAGGCAATAGCTTCCTACTCAGGTAGAGAATGGGGTGTTCTTCTCCATTGGAGTTTACTTGGCTAAGAACAGCCCCCAGCCCAAAATTGGAAGCATCTGTTTGTACCACAAATCTCCTACTGAAATCTGGGGCCTGGAGGACCGGAGAGTTGGACAATGCAGTCTTGAGGGCAATGAAGGACTTATCACAATCCTCAGTCCAGGTAATTTGCTTGGACACCTTCTTTTTTGTCAAGTCTGTGAGAGGTTTTGCCATCTTACTATAGTCTGGGACAAATCTACGATAATACCCTGCAGTCCCCAAAAAGGACATGACCTGCTTTTTGGTCTAAGGAATTGGCCAGGCCATAATAGACTCCACTTTACTGGGCTCAGGGCGTAGGGACCCTCCTCATATCCTATGTCCTAGATACTGCACTTCTGTCATGCCAATTTGACACTTTTCTGGTTTTATGGTAAGCCCTGCCTCAGCTATTTGCTGCACCTTCCCTGTGGCCCTCTAGTAGCTGATCAACCAGTCATTGGAAAGTGGCTGGGGCATTTTTCATCCCAAAAGGCATGACACAGCACTCAAACAACCCAAAGGGAGTGATGAAGGCTGACCGCTCCTGGGCCTCTGGGGTCATAGGGATCTGCCAGTACCCTCGGCTTAAATCCATGATAGTCACATATTGGGAACCTGCTAGCTGATCAAGTAGTTCATCTATTCTGGGCATAGGGTATGCATCAAAGGTAGTGACAGTGTATAACCTTCTGTAATCCACACAGAACCTAGTAGATTTGTCTTTCTTAGGCACCAGAACTACTGGGGAGGACCAAGGGCTTTTTGACGTCTTAATTACCCCTAACTTAAACATGTCCTCAATCTCCTTGTGTATATGGGACTTTACCTCTGGGGATACCCGGTAGGCTACCTGTCTTAGCGATGGCTGGTCCCCCGTATCAACATGATGGGTGGCTAGAGTAGTTCGCCCTGGCTTCCCAGTAAAGGTGGCACTGAAGCGGCCTAGTACCTGACTTAGCTGCCTCTTTCCTCTGAGAGCTTCCTCCACTAGGTCCAGTAGGGGATCACTACCCAGCCCTTCCTCTGGTGCACTGCATACACTGAGTACCACCTCCTCAGGGTCATAGTATGCCTTTAGCATATTAATGTGGTACTGTCTCTGCCTCTGACCTTTCTCATCAAGAGCAACTACATATGTGGTGGGTTCTAGGCGCTGCAGAATGGGGAAGGGACCCTCCCAGGCGGCCTGCAACTTATTCTGCCTGATGGGGTTCAGAACCATTACCTTCTGTCCCACTTCATAGACCCGGTCCCTTGCATTGCGATCATACCAGTACTTATGCCTGGACTGTGCTGCTGTGAGGTTGTCATGTACCAGCCCAGTCCATGTCTGCATCCTGTCCCTGAATCTCAGAACATACTCCACCACAGAAGTCTCAGGGGCATGTAGCCCCCCTTCCCATTCTCCCCTAACTAAATCTAGGGGTCCCCGCACTTTGTGACCAAACAATAACTCAAAGGGCGAGAAACCTGTAGACTCTTGGGGTACCTCCCTGTAAGCGAATAACAGATGGATTAAATACTTTTCCCAGTCCCTGCCCTCTGATTCTACAAAGGTTTTTAGCATTTGTTTCAAGGTCCCATTGAACCTCTCACAAAGACCATTTGTTTGGGGGTGGTATGGGCTTGCTACCAAGTGCTGTACATTCACCTTCTTACAGAGACTTTGCATGAGATTGGACATGAACTGTGTTCCCTGATCAGTGAGCATTTCTCTGGGGAACCCTACCCTGTAGAATATACTGATCAGTGCATCTGCCACCTTATCTGCTCAGACGGAGGATAAGGCAACAGCCTCAGGGTACCTGGTTGCATAATCTACAACAGTAAGAATAAATTGTTTCCCTGTGCTGCTGGATATAGCCAGAGGCCCCACAATATCCACTGCCACTCGTTCAAAAGGTACAGATATGACTGGTAGGGGCACTACGGGAACACGAGTTACATCCCCAGGCTTGCCCACCCTTTGGCAGACATGACAGGATCTACAGTAATTTGCAACAGCAGTACCCATGCCTGGCCAATAGAAATTGTGTGCCAACCTGGACTTTGTTGTCTTGGCCACTCCCAAATGTCCTTCCAGGGGGGTCTCATGGGCTAACCTCAGCAGCTCTTTCCTGTACTGCCTAGGAACCACTAACTGCCTTTCTCTCTCCTGGGCCCCTAGCATGCCTTTGGAAAGGGACTCCCAGTAAAAGATATAATTTTCCCAATATACCCGATGCCCATCTGTGTCAACACCTGTATTTTCAGCACGTTGTCTCAGCCCTTCAAGGGAAGGGTCCCTGCGCAGAGCTTCCCGGAGATCTCATTTCCCTCCCCCCATCTCGTGGTATCAGGGAGCACATTTCCCCCAGGTGAACTAGCATCTCCACCTTCCTCTGCTGTGGCTTGCAAGTCACACAGCTTGCCCCTTGCATCACCATCCTCCCTTCCTTTTAAAGCTGCAGCCCTGGTATGCTGCTGACGCGTTACCACTGCCACCATTGGTATGCCTCCCTGGGGTTTACCTTCCTCCCCCTCAGTTCCAGACATAACAATACAGGCATCATACACAGGGCTATCACTCCTTCCCTCCTCCTCCATAGGCTCACAGGATTGGGACATATCACTCACTGCTGGTCCCTGATCCTTACATGTCACCAGGGGCACACCAACCCCTCCCCCTAGCCCATCTCCACTAGTTTTTGGCATTGGCAATGCATTGTCACCACATTTTACAATACACCACATTTCACTTTTGGAAAACATTACTGGTTCAGTCACAGGTAAACAATTATCAATCCCCTGTACTCCCTCCCAGTTTCCACATCTCGCAGTGTCTCCCAAAGTCTCGCACAGTACCTCAGAATGACCAGGGCTCTCTCCTAGCCCTTCGGTGTGCAGGTAGTGTCCTCTGGAGCATAATGACAGAGCATCCGACCCAAATCATTCCCCAGCAGAACATTAACAGGGATGTCCTCAGAGACCCCCACCTCCCGCAAACCTTTGCCTGTACCCCAATCCAGGTACACACGAGCCATGGGCACAGCAGGCCGCACACCTCCAATTTCTTTTAAAGCCATGGTTCTTCCAGGGATGGTGTCCTCTGTATCCACCACTTCAGGCCGCACCAAGGTAAATGAGGCTCCAGAATCTCGCAAACCCACTGTAACCCGGTCACCCACAGTTACACTCTGCAGGTTATCCCCTCTTTTCTCCACCGCTCCGGACACCAGAAGAATGGCTGTGTCCTCCAGCTACTGGTGGAGAATTCTTTTTGTTGGGGCAAGTGGCACTCAGGTGCCTAATATTGTTAATCTGTAACATCGACTGGTGTCCCCCTGACCCAATGTGGCTTTTGTTGCTTTTGGGAATGATGGCAAGAATTTCCTGGCTGACCTGGTGGTGCTTTGTGGTTGTGTGGCTCCCCTCCAGGTACTTGCTCCAGCTTGTGCAGATCCACGCTTTGGTGCTGGCGCCCGGTTGTTGGCAAAGTCATCTCCTAGTGCTGCTGCTTCCATGGCTGTCTTGGGCTTGCAGTCCAAAATCCACTCTCTGGCTTCAAAGCTCCGTGTTTGGAGAAACTGATCCAGGACCATCAAGTCCTCCAGGGCCTCATAGGTAGTGACTTATAGGCCCCCAGTCCATTGCCTGAATGCAGTCCTTAGCTGACCTGCATGTTCAGTGCAGCTTTCTGTGGCGCTTTGTTGCAAAGTCCTAAATCTTTTCCGATAAGCCTCTGGAGTCAGATTAAAACTTTTTAGCAGAGCAGATGTTATTGCTTCATAGTCCTGGTCACTTTCAGAGGGAAGCGAAGCAAACACATCCAGAGCTTTCCCTTGCAACCGTGGGGTTAGATATCTTCCCCACTGTTCCTTAGGTAGATGGAACTGCCGGCAAACCTTTTCAAATCCCCTCAGGAAGACATCCAGATCACCATCTTTCTCCAACATGGGGAAATGTTCCAAGCGAGGTTTGTGGTCTCCTTGATCCTGCACATCACTGCGTGCAGATAAAGCATCCCCTCTCAGCCTCAGAACCTCCAGTTCATGCCTCCGCTGGGCCTCTCTTTCTGCGGCTTGTGCCTGAGCCTCTCTTTCTGCGGCTTGTGCCTGAGCCTCTCTTTCTGCGGCTTGTGCCTGAGCCTCTCTTTCTGCGGCTTGTGCCTGAGCCTCTCTCTTTCTGCGGCTCGTGCCTGAGCCTCTCTCTTTCTGCGGCTCGTGCCTGAGCCTCTCTTTCTGCGGCTTGTGCCTGAGCCTCTCTCTCTCTGCAGCTCGTGCCTGAGCCTCTCTCTCAGCAGTTTGGTACTGGAGGAGCAGTTGAAGTTTTTATATTGGCATCCACATTCCCAAGGTGTTGTAAGGCAGTCTGCATATAAGAGTCCAAGGCCTTATGTGGAGTACTGTACTGATGGGGAGTAATGTTATATTCCCCAGGAGATATCAGTCCTTGGATGGCAGTTCCAGCTGTAGGACTTTGCCTCATGTCACTCAGCTCTTCTGCACTGGCATCATACTCCACAAGATAAGCAATAAGTTGTTCCTTGTTCTTTCCTGCAGTAGGGATGTCCTTTTCTTTGCACATTAGCTCCAGTGCAGGCTTGGACTGCTTGCGATATGCCTCCATATTTCCGAGATGAGACAGAGGAGGTAAAACAGGAGATGGGGAGGACAGAACTGTCTTGCACTCTATTTGTATGTCTTTTAAACCAGCACTGAGCTCTGTCTTTGGAATTTATGCACAAGAATATGTATGCAATTTCTTTTTAGTGCTAAGATTTCCTTACAGGTAAAATCCAGCAAGCACTAAAAATATCTAAATATATCCCGACGCTGCCACCAGTTGTCACGATCACACCCTATCAGTCCAGCCAAGACGCTAGAGAGAGTGGGATGGTGCAAGGGTTAAAGCCGCCAGACCTCTGGGTATCCACTACTAGTCCCAGCAAGTCACCAAATTAACCCTGAGATAGTGTTTCCACCAGAGCTGCCTTCAGAAAGGTGAGCTCATATATTTAGAGATCAAAGACCAGAGCTGATTAATTAAACATTTAATCTGATAAAAGGTATCACAGTGCTGACTATATAAAAATACAGAAGCAAATGACATACAGTTACAAAAATATGAAAGAATTTAGCAAGGCAAGTTCAGAAAACAAAAAATGAACTTCTTACAGCATGATGGTGTCAGTCCATGAGAGAGCTGTTCTTAGGATGGTCTTGTCAGCTTGTGGCCCAGCTTTTAACACCCCACTTTTGTGTCTAGCATTGTTTTAAATATCATATCTGCTTTCTTGGGAGGGAGACTTCATTCCCCCCTCCCCTCTGATCCCCACCAGGTGGTTTTCCCTCTTCCTTGCCTCTTATCTGTTTGATTATATGATGGGACCAGAGTGCATTACTTCAAAAAAGCCTTTGACTTCAAAGGAGATGTAAACAAACAGCCAGACCCCCCAATAAAATGCAATACACAAAACACAGTCTGAATGACCCCTCACCCATGTCTTAGTTTATACACAGATGCAATTTATAATACACATATAGGATTTTAACCCCTTAAGGACTCAGCCCATTTTGGCCTTAAGGACTCATGATTTTTAGAAGGCGAGGAGGAAAAAATGAAAACGTAAAAATTAAATTGTCTAACTCTTTTATATTTTCATCCACAGACTAGTATGAGGGCTTGTTTTTTGCGCGACCAGTTGTCCTTTGTAATGACATCACTCATTATATCATAAAATGTATGGCGCAACCAAAAAACACTATTTTTGTGGGGAAATTAAAACGAAAAACGCAATTTTGCTAATTTTGGAAGGTTTCGTTTTCACGCCGTACAATTTATGGTAAAAATGACGTGTTCTTTATTCTGAGGGTCAATACGATTAAAATGATACCCATTATTATATACTTTTATATTATTGTTGCGCTTAAAAAAAATCACAAACTTTTTAACCAAATTAGTACGTTTATAATCCCTTTATTTTGATGACCTATAACTTTTTTATTTTTCCGTATAAGCGGCGGTATGGGGGCTAATTTTTTGCGCCATGATCTGTACTTTTTTTTATACCACATTTGCAGATAAAAAACTTTTAATACATTTTTATAATTTTTTTTTAATAAAATGTATTAAAAAAGTAGGAATTTTCGACTTTTTAAATTTTTTTTCGTTCACGCCGTTAACCGTACGGGATCATTAACATTTTATTTTAATAGTTCGGAACTTTACGCACGCGGTGATACCAAATATGTCTATAAAAAATGTTTTTTACGCTTTTTGGGGGTAAAATAGGAAAAAACGGACGTTTTACTTTTTTTGGGGGGGAGGGGATTTTTCACTTTTTTTTTACTTTTACATTTTTTTACATTTTTTTTTTACACTTGAATAGTCCCCATAGGGGACTATTCATAGCAATACCATGATTGCTAATACTGATCTGTTCTATGTATAGGACATAGAACAGATCAGTATTATCGGTCATCTCCTGCTCTGGTCTGCTCGATCACAGACCAGAGCAGGAGATGGCGGGAGCCGCACGGAGGAAGGAGAGGGGACCTCCGTGCGGCGTTATGAATGATCGGATCCCCGCAGCAGCGCTGCGGGCGATCCGATCGTTCATTTAAATAGCGAACTGCCGCAGATGCCGGGATCTGTATTGATCCCGGCACCTGAGGGGTTAATGGCGGACGCCCGCGAGATCGCGGGCGTCGGCCATTGCCGGCGCGTCCCTGGCTGCGATCAGCAGCCGGGATCAGCCGCGCATGACACGGGCATCGCTCCGATGCCAGCGGTTATGCTTAGGACGTAAATGTACGTCCTGGTGCGTTAAGTACCACCGCACCAGGACGTACATTTACGTCCTGCGTCCTTAAGGGGTTAATAATCAGGCCTTGGGCCTGACACAAACTACTTGCTAATGTTGCGCACTGAGGACAAAGGCAAATCTAGATTTCTGGAGATGGACTTGTAATCTTGATTGTTGATATTTTTCTACAATTTTGGTTCTCAAGTCCTCAGACTGTTCTCTTCTCCTCTTTCTGTTGTCCATGCTTAGTATGGCACACACAGACACAAAATGCAAAGACTAAGTGAACTTCTCTCCTTTTTATCTTTCAGGTGTGATTTTAATATTGTCCACACCTGTTACTTGCCCCAGGCGAGTTTAAAAGAGCATCATATGCTTGAAACAATAAAATGTTTCCACAATTTTGAAAGGGTGCTAATAATTTTTTCCAGACCATTTTAGAAGTTTGGGGTTACATTATGTCCAATTTGCTTTTTTTCCCTCTCTTTTTTGGTTTAGTTCCAATACACACAAAGGGGATAAACATGTGTATAGCAAAACATGTGTTACTGCAATCCTTTTCTGTGAGAAATACTTAATTTTCTTGAAAAATTTCAGGGGTGCCAACATTTACGGCCATGACTGTGTGTGTGTGTGTGTGTGTGTGTGTGTATGTATGTATGTATATGTGTGTATATATATATATATATATATATATATATATATATATATATATATATATATATATATATATATATATATATATAATGTATGTATGTGTTTGTGTGTGTATGTATATATATATATACACAACTTCAAAAAGGGTGGGGCACTCCAAATATCCAAAAAATAACTATTTATTCCACATGTCAAACAGTGCGACGTTTCAGCCCCTCAATGGAGCTTTTTTCAAGCATAGTGATACCACACACAGGCTGGGGTTATATACCCAGCCCAGCAATAAACAGTAATTACATAATTAATCAATACAGTGATAAAAAGTACATAAAATTACAGTGCAATATAAGAAATAAAGTGCTTAAGAGTACCATAGGTACATACATAATATATACAGTGTCACAGTGAAAGTTTAAAAACAATATGGCTTGAATATACAAAACTCCATCATAATAATAGTTAATAATACACCACTGATGCATATAAACATTGATTAAATATATATATACAGAAAACGCCGTTCGCCACGTTTGGCTTGTATACAAACAGTATGCGCCTGCGCCAAAAAACCTCTTGGTCTACTCACATCCTGTTTCCGGGATGCCTGGCCAGTCACGTGGGGCGCCGTGCGATCACATGACCACAGGCGCTAACACGTGACCACCAACAGAAAGCCTCCATGGCAACGGCGGCGCATACACCACCGCCGTCTCCATGGAGACCACCCGTCGGGAACACTCCCCACATGGATGCCCAGCACTCCGGGTCCAGCCCACTGATGTGAAAACGCAGCGGCCGTAGGTAAAGAAAACTGAATGAATTAGTGAATTAACCCCTATACTATATCAAAACATCCAATGTGCAATAAATGAATAAATACAGTGTGTCTGTGTCTATGTAACTAAATATCGTATACCTATCGATATGTAAAAATAAAAAATAGAAAAATGATATAATAAAAAATATACAAAAATAATGAAAATAATAAACAAAATAGAAATAATAATGACAAAAACAAAATTAACAATATTGCATTATAAAAGGAATATAATGAAAGGTAAAATAAATAATGAAAGAAGAAGCTCTCTGAATTATGAAAGCCAGCTCCATTGGCATTAGTCCCACAAGGGGTATAGGTATATATTAACTTATTAGCATTTCAGGACTGGGAGCCTCCCTGGTATGCAGAACCACCACTCCTCCCCCTGTGTAAAGAGGGCATAGGTCTGGCAGTAACCGGGGGACCTGAGGCAGTGAGGCCATATAGCCCCCCTGCTCTACCCCCTGCATCCAATTCAGGAGTGCGCCTGCCATCAAGCGGCACCAATCCCATGCCTAGCATAAAGCAATTACCGTACCACATATGGAGGGCTATCTAAGGGATAAAGCACATCCCTACAAAACCCTAAAGTAAATAATAATAATAAAAAAAGAAAGAAAAAAGAAAAAAATGAAAAAAAACTTTTTTATTAAAATACAACAAAAAAATATAAAAAAATAGAAAAATGAAAAAAAAAATTTTTTTTTTTAAATAAACAAAAAATGCTGAATGTGTAATTACACTGTAATAAATGCTAAACAAAAAAATGAAAAATGAAATTGTGCAAAACGTGTATAGCACTATCAGTGATGTCTCTCCCACAACAGCTGCGTTCCATCAGTTATATATGCCAGAACCCAAGTGCAATAACATCCATTAGACCGGTCGGACTAAGTTACTACCATGAAAAAATATATAGGTACAGAACGGCACAAAAAACATAGTAAGATGTAAATGGGAACAGAACGGGTGGCGTATTTCTTCACATTCCATCGAATCCTTCCTATCTTCCATATCTGAAAGGTATAAAAACAAGATATCAATATACAATATGGGTATCACCAACATATGTCTGAAGAAAAAAGTGAATGGCAGGTCTCAATGTCTCTCAGGGTTATATCTAA
>NW_026609923.1:255763-338212 GCF_029499605.1 Hyla sarda | reverse complement strand
ACTTGGTGTTTGGATCTCAGTGATGTTACCAAGCGTGCACCATGCACCACTATTCACAGGTGTTGTTATTGAGCAGTGGGTTGTGATCAAAGTTACATTGGTGATGTCTAATAGAAAGAAACAGACTCTCTGATGTCCTAAGTACATGACTGGTGCCTTGTCTTTTGCAATAGACTCCCCATCCAGAACACAAACCGAAGCATTGTTCCAACACTTGTCCTCCACCAATCTATACTGGCCTGGTGTACACAAGATATCTTGATTTCTATGAAGGCAGAGGGAAATATCAACCTGTTTCCACAATCCATTTTTCCTAATAACCTGAGGATGGTCTAATCTTGGATGTAATAGTGTGGATCCTCCAGTTAAAATACCAATTGAAGTGACCTTATATACAACCTCTAAAGGGGAACTCGTGTACGGAATTAGGGAAGAGGCATAACACGTTTCCACGTTGTGATTACTACAACCAATCCAAGCGTTGGCCCACCATTTAGAATTTGTGAATTTGAGGAGTTCAGGTAATGCAGCTGTGGCCTGAGATAGTAATTCAAATGGCCACTGCCCACTATATAAGGTTTGAATTGCCAACTTTATATTAGTTGATAGTTCCACCTGCCCTTGTGTACAGACCAGAGCCCAGGATATATTTCTCCCATAAGTCTGCATATTTTCAACGAACACCTTAAAATGCTGAATAATGTCCGTTGTTACTCCAATATTAGTATCTATGTGTCCTCGCTGTAGGTTGCTGATGACTTGATTAATTTCCCTCTGTACCTCGAACCCGTTTTTACTATTAGATGCTATGGCTGCAAGTTTGGCTCTTAAGACACTGATATCTGCCTGATTAATGAGTCCCATACCAGCTCCTACCCCACCCAATATTGTACTGAACATATCCCTTTTTCCTCTGTTCTTCCCAGTCCTAATCAAGTGATTGCTTGCCCTTGTGCTTCTAGGAATTAGCCATTGATAGAGGGAACGTACCTGATTTAGAGTATGCCCTGTACATGTTGGAAAATGGGTTCTGATTAGCCATTGAGAAATATTGAACCGCCATGTGACAAATGCATATTGAACACCACTAGCCATTGTCTGGGCAGAGTCTAGGTTAACTTGAAATGGTTGTCCTATCTCCAAATGTGAGGCCTGTTGAGCATTCTCAGAATCTTTGTTTGTGCATGGTCTAATATAATCTGGATTGGCATCAATAATATGCATAGCCCCAATCTCTATTTCTGGTGCACCACATGTCCAGTGACCAACCATCTCCTTATAAGTCTTATATGATTTGGACATTGTACCAATAATATAATTTTCACCACGCTGAATTGACATGCTCATGTCTGTGGTTCCACCAAGGCCTGTTTTACTATAAGCCAGGTTAATATTTTTTGGTATGAGCTTTGGGTGCATATTATCGTGCCAATAAATGCCACACATAAACAAATATTCTCCTTCTCTCAAGTTGTCACTAAATATTCCATATTGAATACCTTTCTGCTCACCTGCATTTGGCAAGTCAGACTCTTCTCCCAGCCAATAACCAGTATCATTCACATACACTGTTGCCATCATGAATGGTTGTAGTGATTCTGGCAAAATGTTTTGCGCACCATGTGTTAATTCAAGCCTTCCCATACTTGAACTATGATTTACCCTCCCAAAAGAGAAAACCACACTGTACTCGAATTGCCCACCCGGATTCTTATAAAATCTTTGAGAAGCATCTTTTCCCTCCGGAATGAGTCGCACTTTCCTACTCCTGACTTTGTGGCTATTATCACTTTGTGGCAAATCCATAGCTGTTACAGGTGATATAAATACTGCCTTTCCATGTTCACCATCTGGAAACATATGTGTGTCTTCATCCCCTGATTGTTCAAAATCATGCAATCCAATAGCATGGGTGATGCCAATCATCAACAAAATTGTTGTAATCTCCATATCCAGAATCCGGAAATTTCAGCCTGTTAATTCACGCTTCATGTAGGATCCTGGAATAAAGAACAAGAGAAGCATCACATTCTTATCAGTTATATTCTTTTACATTGATCTGCATGAACCCACATATCCATATCCCTTCTTTTCATGCATTTGACCCCTTTCTTACTGTCCACTCGTTTGACCTTTACAACCTGATCACTCAGTTTCACTGTCACCAGGAAAGGGCCCATCCAATTTGCATCCCATGAAGACTTAGGCACAAAGTTCTTTACCATTACCCTGTCTCCTACTTCTAGCTTAATCGGTGGCCTGCCAGATTCTTCTTTTGCCCTTGGTGCCATATTGGAGGCTGCAAAGTGCAGATATTTCTGTATTTGGTCCTGTAACTGTGTAAGGAATTTTTCTTTCTCGGCACTCTCCCTCATTGGTGTACTAAGCTGTGGGTCTGCAGGGTGGCACAGGTTCATTATCCTACCAGTCATTAATTGATATGGAGTGATTGAGGTTCCTCTTGCCTCTGTACCCCGTATGGCCATTAGAATTGTGGGTAAGTGGCATAACCAGTTATTTCCAGATTGTAATACCATTTTTTTAAGTCTTTCCTTTAGCGTTCTGTTCATTCTTTCTACCATCCCTGATGATTGGGGATGATATGGTACATGAAATTTCTGTTCAACATTCAACATCTCACACATGCCTGTCATGATCTTCCCTGTGAAATGTGTGCCCCTGTCTGATTCTATGACCTTAGGGAATCCCCACCTTGAGATGACCTCCCTCCATAGGGCTTTTGCTGTTGCTGCTGCAGTGTCTTTCCTCATGGGCAAAGCTTCCACCCATTTAGAAAACACATCAATTACCACCAGCAAATATCGGTACCCTCCAGGAGCGCTGGGCAAAGGACCAACAAAGTCAATTTGCAACCTTTCCCATGGTCCTTCTGCCAACGGTATCCTGGACAGCACAGGCCTTTGTCCTTTTGGTCTTGGGTTCATTTGAGCACAGATCAAACATTCTTGCATAACCCCCAGAACAGTGTCTTTCATGTTCTCCCACCAGTATTTTGCTTGAACAAATTTTAAGGTACCCTCAGTGCCCATATGACCTGTCAGTCTATGGTTTTCTTTTGCAATGTCCTTTTGATACTGACATGGTACCACAAATCTAGGGCCGTCTGAGGTTTCTCTAAGCAACAGATCATCCTGGAGAATGTAGTTTTGGGGTATAGGTGCTATCTCTTCCCTAATGGAGCATTTGATTTGCTGCAACTTAGGGTCTTTATCCTGCTCCGCTGCTAAGCATGGTGTTGGTGTTCTAACAATAGGCAGGCATTCAAGCTCTACATCGATTTTGTCTCTGTCCTCACTGTTATGTTCATCCCAGGCCTGCCTTCCCTCAATATCATAGGGAGTCCACCTGGCCCCCATGACTGCTGCTTCTTTTGCTAGCTTGTCTACCTCATTGTTGCCAACTGTAATTTCATCCATGCCCTTCTGATGTGCCTTTACCTTTATTATTGCTATTCTTTGTGGTTCTAAACAGGCTTTGTCCCAAATGCCCTTCAACACTGAACCATGCGCAAGTGTCTTGCCTGATGCATCACTAAATCCTCTTGTGTGCCACAAAGGCATGTACTCAGTTAGTGATCTAGTAACATAAGCACTATCAGAAAAGATAGCAATTGGGCCTGACTGAAAGTGAGAAATGGCTTCTCTTACCGCTTCCAACTCTGCTCTTTGAGCGGAGAAATTTCTTGGGCACTTGATGAGAACTCGTTCATAGGTCTGTGGACACCACATGGCGTACCCTGTGTGAAACTGTCCCTCTTCCCAATACCTAGATCCATCTACCCAAATTTTAAGATCTTCCTTTCCGGTTGTCAATCTAAACACTTCCTGTGTCTTAGTCCTATGCACCTCTCCACAATCATGTTTCTCGCCTTCGTATTGCATCAATTGTGGCAGCACATAGGAGGCACTGTGCGCTACAGTGATGTTTCTTGGTGTCAGATCTACCAGCCATCTAGCTACCCTTTGAGATGACACCCCACTGAGTGTCCGCTCCAAGAGCATCTTGATGGGAGTGTGAGGAGTTTGTAAGATGATTTTGGCAAACCCCACTATGTGTTCTGTAGCTATGACTGCCCAGTGCACTGCCAAAAGATTCCTGACACAGTCCTCAAATCCTATTTCCACAGGACTCAATAACCTTGATAGGTATCCAACAGGAACCCATTTACCTTGTCTCTCCTGCAGCAACACAGCCGTAATTGCTATCTTGGAGGCGTTAACCTGTATTGCAAATGGTAAATCTGGGTTTGGATTGCTTAGAGCAGGTGCCTGAGTGAGGCTGATCTTCAGCCTAACAAAAGCTTCCTCATGCTCTTGCATCCACTCAAGGGGGTCTGCTTCTCGTGTGTTCCCTTTCAAGAGTTCATAGAGCGGCTTGGCTTTCTCAGCAAACCCCTCTATGAAGTCCCTACAAAATCCAACCATTCCCAAAAATTGTCTGAGGGATGTTTTTGTGTTTGGCCTAGGTAATTTCTGTATAGTTTCACACTTGTTTGGGTCAGGAATCCTCCCCCCTTTTGAAACTATGACTCCCAAGAAGGTCACTGAATCCTTCATTAACTGGGCCTTAGTAGGATTTAACTTAAGGCCTGCATTTTCAAGAAGCGCCAACAACTCTTTCAGTAATACGTAGTGTTTTTCCTTGTTGTCAGTTTGGAGCAATATGTCATCCACATATTGTACAATACAGTCAGGCTCCGAAAATGACAACAATATCTCAACCATGCATTTATGGAAGTACGTTGAACTGGACTTGAAGCCCTGTGGCAACCGACAAAATGTGTACTGCTTCCCTTGAAATGTAAATGCAAATTTGTACTGGCAATCAGGATGTATGGGGATTGAAAAGTACCCATTTGAGATATCTATTGATGAGTACACCGTGGAAGATGGTTTTAGCGTTGTCATCATGTCGGGCATTTTGGCGACCACATTTGTAACAGGAGGGGTACACTTATTTAATGCCCTATAGTTCAGAGTAGGCCTCCAACCATTTGGTTTCTTGACTGGCCACAAGGGGGCGTTGTTTGTTGACTGACACTCCCTGATTACATTTTGGGCCAGTAATTCCTCCAGTATTTTTTTGATATATGGAATGGACTCAGGAGGTATTTTGTATTGCCTCTGGGGAGGGGGATCTGGGCCTTCTACCATCACTACCATGTTTGAAACTTTGCCACAATGAGTTTTTGATGTTGCCCACACCTTGTTATGTTGCCACAAAATATCAGCCAGTTGTCTGTCCTCAGTTTTTAACAATGCAGCAGGGTCCAGAGAGTCAGTACTTTTGATCGCATCAATTCCATAGTTGTCAGTAATCATCCTAAGGCAGCCTTTGTATCGTGATCCTTTCCACAACATCCAATTACACAGATCAACAACAAGCCCATGATCTCTCATCACATCTGAGCCAATAATGGTACCTTCGTGTGTTGGAGATAGGTACAGACTATGCTCCACACCTAGGTTTCCCATGTTTATATTTATAGGCACAGATTGTTTAGAGGGTACCAGCTGTCCACCAAAGCCTCTTAGGAAAATGTGTTTACCATTAGGGTTCACAGTCAAATCCAAATTAGTCAAACTTACGGCTGCCCCCGTATCCATTAAAATCTTTGTACGATGGCCCCCTACCGTACCCTGGATACGTGGTCTACCGCCCTTGTCCCTATCTAGCTGGCACACTAGGGACAACACAGGGGCCTGACATCCCTATTGTTTCATATAAGGATTTGTTGGAGGTGGGGCCTTTAATTCATCTGGCATCTCTGCTATTGCTTTGCCTATCCTCCTGATCTCCTTCAAAAGTGGACCATATAATGTAGCTTCAGGAGTCTGAGGTACTCTATCAGCTTCATTATTTAATCCTTGCTTTTGTTGCAGTTTTTTTGGTATCAAATCTTTGCTGTTACCTTTCCTAGTACTTCTGCACTCTCTCATAGTATGACCCATATTTCCACACTTGTAACACTTTCCCATAAATCTCACTTTGCCTTCATTCTTAACTACCTCTGATATTCTCTTTTGGGGCTTGCTGTCATGACTAGTCTCCTGAATCCAGTCCTTTAAGATATTCAAAAAGGCTTGATAGGAATTTGCATTCCTTAAGGCAACCTTTGTTGGATAGTCAACAAAAGTGCATTTATTAGCCATTGAATAGAGAAAACTGCTGTCGTCAGGAGACATGTCAGGACAGTTATAGGTAGCACGAAATATGGTCAAATATTCACTGCAGAAAATAATTGGGTCATCCCCTCTCTTTAACTTAGCATTCTCTAGGGCATTGGTACCTCTGGTATCTCTTCCTCCCATCACTCTATGCAACTCTTTCAGCCTATCATTTGCATTTCCCCAGTTGGAGTTGAGTTCTGCAGATAATCCTTTGTGAGTGCCCACAGGAGGCTGCAACTTCTCACAAAGCTGAGATGGGAGCCATACACGAAATAAGTCACATGCATCTCTATTGTTGAGATTATACTGCGTAACCACAGCTTCCAACCTATTGGAAAGACTAATGGGTGAGGCACTTGTATCAAATTTCCCCAAAATTTGGCATAGGTTTGTTTTGTCCTGTATAGAGAGTGTTGTGGATTGGACACGATTGCTACCATGAATATGCAAACTATCCCTTCTTTGTCTACTTCCATCTGATACAGGAATAAAGAGAGAGGAACTATGATCTGGGGTCGATTGTAGATCATCTGCAGTGCAAATAGGCTGCTCCTCCCCCCATTTCCTATCTCTTTTCTCCTGTTCAGGGGAACCATACATTTGTGTTTGATTGCCACAATAACAATTATTAACTTTTACATTTTCCTGAGGTCTCAAGGTCCCACTGCAATGCTCTTTATGAACCAATTGTTTATTAGCATCATGTAACTGATTCTTAAGTGCTCTCACAACATCATCATTCTTTGCTTCTTTTTCTCCTAATGATGCAATTTGTAGATCTCTAAGCCTACATCTTTCCTCATATTCCTGTATTTCATCCTCCAAATCACAATTCTGTTGAACCAGTCTGTCCACTTCCTCTCTGAGCTCTTCACACTCACAACCATCACTTCCAGCACTAGCAATAGCCACAGTAATATCCTGTTCAACCTTATCCAGCTCACACCTTAACTGAGCCTTTTCAGAATACCATTGCAATTCCTTTTGTTCTGCAATCTCTTTCATTTTCATTAACATACACAACATATTAGCTAATTTCTCTTTCTTTGCTTTTTTACTCGCCTTTCTATGTTTGCTACTCGCATTCTGCTCATCACATTGTTTCATAATATCATTAAACTGGTGTGTCAATGCATCATCTGTACAAATCTTAAAACTAGCAGATGCATACTTTCCAACAAATTGATTTACAATTTCCATTTTTACCTACAATTCCTAGAACTACAGATAACAATAACTAGATATCACCAACTTACTATAGCCAGTAAATGATAATACGCAAAGAAACAAAGATATCTCAAATAACTACTATAGCCAGTAAATGATAATACACAAAGAAACAAAGATATACCAAATAAACTACTATAGCCAGTAAATGATAATACACAAAGAAACAAAGATATCTCAAATAATTACTATATTATTGAGTAATAACTTACTACAAATAAACACAAAATTACTACAAACAGTAAATGACAATTTACTACACCAGGGACAAAGATTTCACATAATCCTCCCTACGGTAATTCACACTCCAAAATCACTTTCAGAGTCTCATGACCTTACCAATTCCTGACTGACCGTACCTCATATACCTGATCAACTACCGATCCAAGATCCAGGCCAAGAGTGATCTCCTATTGAGGCATAAGGCTACTTCCCCTTAACATGAGGTTCAGAGAGCTTACTCTCCCTCACTTTCCTCGCAGAGATGTCTGGTTTTATCCTTTAGATCCTATAAGTACTTCAGTCAACAGGGTACTAACCCTAACTTGCCGGCAACAATTAACACTTTAACAATTATACAGGCCTGAACTTCATAGACTATCAACAACACACATAACATAACATTGCTTATATAAGATACAAGTAAAGGAACTTATACTCACCAATTAAACGCGTCCGCTCATTGATGCAGTGTTTTCCAGAAATTCGGGTTGATTTCTCAGGTGTCTTTTAGTATCCACGAACCAGCATGCTACTTATCCACCAAGGATATTTCCCCTCGCTCTGTCTCTCTTGAAGTGGTTTTGGTCTGGTCACCATGCAGGATACTCCTTGGACTTTCAGGAACTGGATAAAGCAGATTTGAACGTCTGGGTTCTTCGTAGAGTATTGTATTCCACGGTCCCATCTGGGGTGCCAAATGTTGTATCTGTTGTAATCTGCTACCTACTCTATCCTGAATTAGTCTTTGAAATATGAGGAATCCAGACTTTAAGAAATAGCTTATTTACTTAGCAAAAGGAAAAATAACATGAAATGCTACAAAGCAAAATAAAATAAAGTATATAGCAAAACCTCCCTTCAATGTCCTATACTTGGTAAAGAATATAAGCATTAATAAACATATAAAATATAAAACCTAGTATCTAGATCTAAT
The DNA here is from genome assembly GCF_029499605.1 of Hyla sarda. Classification (NCBI taxonomy): domain Eukaryota; kingdom Metazoa; phylum Chordata; class Amphibia; order Anura; family Hylidae; genus Hyla; species Hyla sarda. Next base: position 329,638 of record NW_026609923.1, on the reverse strand, counting down.
ACTAATCTACTGCCATACAATTTAGCCTAGTATATATATCACATCAAACCACATTCACACCCATAACTCCACCCTTTGCTCCGGTATTGTCCGGCCTTCTTTGTTATAATCTCTCCAATCAACTCGCAGTAACCAGATACGGGTCAGTCTCTGAATATTGTTGCAGTAGGTACATCTTCCTGTGGATGGCGCCCTTGTACCTCAGATAAGTCAATGGGAATTACACCTTGATCGGGTGACAGGATGTCTACTCCATTACAAATGCAAGTCCTTGGGATTCACACCTTGATGCCAACAGGATGTTCACTCCATTATAGATGCGTAGTCCATTGTGTGCGACACCGCAGGGGCTGCTTTCATCTCCTCAGGACAGGAGGCTCACTTTTATCCTTGTGGTTCAGCATTGTTGTTTATGGCTTCCCAACAGTTTAAAACCAAATGTTCAGGCTTATCAATACTGCTGCTTACAATAGGATCAAACAAGATGTCCAGATGCCAGGCCTATTGACATTTCTATTTACACCTGGGGGAGAAAGCATATTCACTCCCCATATCCTGTCTTCCCACCATATCTGATTGTATCAGTCCAATGTTGACTTCCAACATACTGTATGCATCGCTGCTCACTACATTGGCCGGCCATATTGCTCTTGACCTGTTGCATATTGTACTGCATGCATCGCTGCTCACTACATTGGCGGCCATATTGCTCTTGACCTGTTGCCTATTGTACTGTATGCATCGCTGCTCACTACATTGGCCGCCCATATTGCTCTTGACCTGTCGCATATTGTACTGTATGCATCGCTGCTCACTACATTGGCCGCCCATATTGCTCTTGACCTGTCGCATATTGTACTGCATGCATCGCTGCTCACTACATTGGCGGCCATATTGCTCTTGACCTGTTGCATATTGTACTGTATGCATCGCTGCTCACTGCATTGGCGGCCATATTGCTTATGACCTGTCGCATATTGTACTGTATGCATCGCTGCACACTACATTGGCGGCCATATTGCTCTTGACCTGTCGTATATTGTACTGTATGCATCGCTGCACACTACATTGGTGGCCAAATTGCTCTTGACCTGTTGCATATTGTACTGCATGCATCGCTGCTCACTACATTGGTGTCCATATTGCTCTTGACCTGTCGCATATTATACTGTATGCATCACTGCTCACTACATTGACCGGCCATATTGCTCTTGACCTGTCGCATATTGTACTGTATGCATCGCTGCTTACTACATTGGCCGGCCATATTGCTCTTGACCTGTTGCATATTGTACTGTATGCATCGCTGCACACTACATTGGCCGGCCATATTGCTCTTGACGTGTTGCATATTGTACTGTATGCATCGCTGCTCACTACATTGGCGGCCATATTGCTCTTGACCTGTTGCATATTGTACTGTATGCATCGCTGCTCACTACATTGGCGGCCATATTGCTTATGACCTGTCGCATATTGTACTGTATGCATCTCTGCTCACTACATTGGTGGCCATATTGCTCTTGACCTGTTGCCTATTGTACTGTATGCATCGCTGCTCACTACATTTGCCGGCCATATTGCTCTTGACGTGTTGCATATTGTACTGCATGCATCGCTGCTCACTACATTGGCGGCCATATTGCTCTTGACCTGTCGCATATTGTACTGTATGCATCGCTGCTCACTACATTGGCGGCCATATTGCTTATGACCTGTCGCATATTGTACTGTATGCATCGCTGCACACTACATTGGTGGCCATATTGCTCTTGACCTGTCGCATATTGTACTGTATACATCGCTGCTCACTACATTGGTCGGCCATATTGCTCTTGACCTGTTGCATATTGTACTGCATGCATCGCTGCTCACTACATTGGCGCCCATATTGCTCTTGACCTGTTGCATATTGTACTGTATGCATCGCTGCTCACTACATTGGTGGCCATATTGCTTATGACCTGTCGCATATTGTACTGTATGCATCGCTGCACACTACATTGGCGGCCATATTGTTCTTGACCTGTCGTATATTGTACTGTATGCATCGCTGCACACTACATTGGTGGCCAAATTGCTCTTGACCTGCTGCATATTGTACTGTATGCATCGCTGCTCACTACATTGGTGGCCATATTGCTCTTGACCTGTCGCGTATTATATTGTATGCATCACTGCTCACTACATTGACCGGCCATATTGCTCTTGACCTGTCGCATATTGTACTGTATGCATCGCTGCTTACTACATTGGCCGGCCATATTGCTCTTGACCTGTTGCATATTGTACTGTATGCATCGCTGCTCACTACATTGGCCGGCCATATTGCTCTTGACCTGTTGCATATTGTACTGCATGCATCGCTGCTCACTACATTGGTGGCCATATTGCTCTTGACCTGTTGCATATTGTACTGTATGCATCGCTGCTCACTACATTGGCGGCCATATTGCTTATGACCTGTCGCATATTGTACTGTATGCATCTCTGCACACTACATTGGTGGCCATATTGCTCTTGACCTGTCGCGTATTATACTGTATGCATCACTGCTCACTACATTGACCGGCCATATTGCTCTTGACCTGTCGCATATTGTACTGTATGCATCGCTGCTTACTACATTGGCCGGCCATATTGCTCTTGACCTGTTGCATATTGTACTGTATGCATCGCTGCTCACTACATTGGCCGGCCATATTGCTCTTGACCTGTTGCATATTGTACTGCATGCATCGCTGCTCACTACATTGGTGGCCATATTGCTCTTGACCTGTCGCATATTGTACTGTATGCATCGCTGCACACTACATTGGCCGGCCATATTGCTCTTGACGTGTTGCATATTGTACTGCATGCATCGCTGCTCACTACATTGGCGGCCATATTGCTCTTGACCTGTCGCATATTGTACTGTATGCATCGCTGCTTACTACATTGGCGGCCATATTGCTTATGACCTGTCGCATATTGTACTGTATGCATCGCTGCACACTACATTGGCCGGCCATATTGCTTATGACCTGTCGCATATTGTACTGTATGCATCGCTGCTCACTACATTGGCAGCCATATTGCTCTTGACGTGTTGCATATTGTACTGTATGCATCGCTGCACACTACATTGGTGGCCATATTACTCTTGACCTGTCGCATATTATACTGTATGCATCACTGCTCACTGCATTGGCCGGCCATATTGCTCTTGACCTGTTGCATATTGTACTGCATGCATCGCTGCTCGCTACATTGGCGGCCATATTGCTCTTGACCTGTTGCATATTGTACTGTATGCATCGCTGCTCACTACATTGGTGGCCATATTGCTCTTGACCTGTGTCATATTGTACTGTATGCATCGCTGCTCACTACATTGGCCGGCCATATTGCTCTCGACCTGTTGCATATTGTACTGCATGCATCGCTGCACACTACATTGGCAGCCATATTGCTCTTGACGTGTTGCATATTGTACTGTATGCATCGCTGCTCACTACATTGGTGGCCATATTACTCTTGACCTGTCGCATATTATACTGTATGCATCACTGCTCACTGCATTGGCCGGCCATATTGCTCTTGACCTGTTGCATATTGTACTGCATGCATCGCTGCTCGCTACATTGGCGGCCATATTGCTCTTGACCTGTTGCATATTGTACTGTATGCATCACTGCTCACTACTTTGGCCGGCCATATTGCTCTTGACCTGTTGCATATTGTACTGTATGCATCGCTGCTCACTACATTGGTGGCCATATTGCTCTTGACCTGTGTCATATTGTACTGTATGCATCGCTGCTCACTACATTGGCCGGCCATATTGCTCTTGACCTGTTGCATATTGTACTGCATGCATCGCTGCACACTACATTGGTGGCCATATTGCTCTTGACCTGTGTCATATTGTACTGTATGCATCGCTGCTCACTACATTGGTGGCCATATTGCTCTTGACCTGTGTCATATTGTACCGTATGCATCATTGCTCACTACATTGCCCCACCTGGATGCCCTCGAGCTGTTGTAGTGAAGGGCAGGTTCACAATTTTACCCTTGGACTCAAGGATTCATCTATAACCACTCGCGCCTCTATCTGAGCAGAGCCGTGTGTTGCAGAGCAGAGGTGAATGTGTGCAGAGGGTTGAGGGGGAGTGGACAGATCACACCGGGATGTGTTAAATGTTTATTATTGTTATTTTTATATATTGTTGATTTATATTATTATATATTAACTGTAATATTATTGTAATATAAACTACATTTTCACCCTACAGGACAGTGACCCCTCACATATCATTTCCGGGCCGGACGATACGCTCCGCAGTCACCTGCTGGTGTTTCAGGCTGAAAAATCGCGAAGAGAGAATTGTGTGGTGAATGTGGAGAATAAGGAATGAAGATCCGACCCGCCCGATGGCTCCAAATGTTCTGCAAATGTATTAATCATGTAACGCTACGAAATATATAGGAGGAGCTTTAATTCTGATGATTGGCTAGTGGACTATGGTGATGACCCGTCCAGTCCGGTGATGATCCATGCACTACGGTGATGACCCATGCACTACGGTGATGACCTGTCCAGTATGGTGATGACCCATGCACTACGGTGATGACCTGTCCAGTATGGTGATGACCCATGCACTACGGTGATGACCTGTCCAGTATGGTGATGACTGCTGCCACTTTTGGGGTTTCCACATTTCATAATTTTAGAATAATATAATCTGTGCGTCACAGTACGGGCCAAGACCGGGATTGCAGCTTTGTTCCCTTAAATGAGGATGAGCTAAAGGCACTTACTACATGTGTGGGGCCCCTGATACTAAAGGTCCCGTTACCTGCACATTCTTCTTTTTTTATAACTTTTTAATTAAAAAGAAATAGAAACCTAGAGAATGGGATCAGTCGGTGGTCAAGGTACCGCCTGAACTGTTCTAGACAAACTAAGCTTCAGACATGTGCCTACAGCGCCTCCTTGTGGAAGCTTCAGACATGTGCCTACAGCGCCACCTTGTGGAAGCTTCAGACATGTGCCTACAGCACCACCTTGTGGAAGCTTCAGACATGTGCCTACAGCGCCTCCTTGTGGAAGCTTCAGACATGTGCCTACAGCACCACCTTGTGGAAGCTTCAGACATGTGCCTACAGCGCCTCCTTGTGGAAGCTTCAGACATGTGCCTACAGCGCCTCCTTGTGGAAGCTTCAGACATGTGCCTACAGCACCACCTTGTGGAAGCTTCAGACATGTGCCTACAGCGCCTCCTTGTGGAAGCTTCAGACATGTGCCTACAGCACCACCTTGTGGAAGCTTCAGACATGTGCCTACAGCACCACCTTGTGGAAGCTTCAGACATGTGCCTACAGCGCCTCCTTGTGGAAGCTTCAGACATGTGCCTACAGCACCACCTTGTGGAAGCTTCAGACATGTGCCTACAGCGCCTCCTTGTGGAAGCTTCAGACATGTGCCTACAGCACCACCTTGTGGAAGCTTCAGACATGTGCCTACAGCGCCTCCTTGTGGAAGCTTCAGACATGTGCCTACAGCGCCTCCTTGTGGAAGCTTCAGACATGTGCCTACAGCGCCTCCTTGTGGAAGCTTCAGACATGTGCCTACAGCACCACCTTGTGGAAGCTTCAGACATGTGCCTACAGCGCCTCCTTGTGGAAGCTTCAGACATGTGCCTACAGCGCCTCCTTGTGGAAGCTTCAGACATGTGCCTACAGCGCCTCCGTGTGGAAGCTTCAGACATGTGCCTACAGCGCCTCCTTGTGGAAGCTTCAGACATGTGCCTACAGCGCCTCCTTGTGGAAGCTTCAGACATGTGCCTACAGCGCCTCCTTGTGGAAGCTTCAGACATGTGCCTACAGCGCCTCCGTGTGGAAGCTTCAGACATGTGCCTACAGCGCCTCCTTGTGGAAGCTTCAGACATGTGCCTACAGCGCCTCCTTGTGGAAGCTTCAGACATGTGCCTACAGCGCCTCCTTGTGGAAGCTTCAGACATGTGCCTACAGCGCCTCCGTGTGGAAGCTTCAGACATGTGCCTACAGCGCCTCCTTGTGGAAGCTTCAGACATGTGCCTACAGCGCCTCCGTGTGGAAGCTTCAGACATGTGCCTACAGCGCCTCCGTGTGGAAGCTTCAGACATGTGCCTACAGCGCCTCCGTGTGGAAGCTTTAGACATGTGCCTACAGCGCCTCCTTGTGGAAGCTTCAGACATGTGCCTACAGCGCCTCCGTGTGGAAGCTTCAGACATGTGCCTACAGCGCCTCCTTGTGGAAGCTTCAGACATGTGCCTACAGCACCACCTTGTGGAAGCTTCAGACATGTGCCTACAGCGCCTCCTTGTGGAAGCTTCAGACATGTGCCTACAGCGCCTCCTTGTGGAAGCTTCAGACATGTGCCTACAGCGCCTCCTTGTGGAAGCTTCAGACATGTGCCTACAGCGCCTCCTTGTGGAAGCTTCAGACATGTGCCTACAGCACCACCTTGTGGAAGCTTCAGACATGTGCCTACAGCACCACCTTGTGGAAGCTTCAGACATGTGCCTACAGCGCCTCCTTGTGGAAGCTTCAGACATGTGCCTACAGCGCCACCTTGTGGAAGCTTCAGACATGTGCCTACAGCACCACCTTGTGGAAGCTTCAGACATGTGCCTACAGCGCCTCCGTGTGGAAGCTTCAGACATGTGCCTACAGCGCCTCCGTGTGGAAGCTTCAGACATGTGCCTACAGCGCCTCCGTGTGGAAGCTTCAGACATGTGCCTACAGCGCCTCCGTGTGGAAGCTTCAGACATGTGCCTACAGCACCACCTTGTGGAAGCTTCAGACATGTGCCTACAGCGCCTCCTTGTGGAAGCTTTAGACATGTGCCTACAGCGCCTCCTTGTGGAAGCTTCAGACATGTGCCTACAGCGCCTCCTTGTGGAAGCTTCAGACATGTGCCTACAGCACCACCTTGTGGAAGCTTCAGACATGTGCCTACAGCGCCTCCTTGTGGAAGCTTCAGACATGTGCCTACAGCGCCTCCTTGTGGAAGCTTCAGACATGTGCCTACAGCACCACCTTGTGGAAGCTTCAGACATGTGCCTACAGCGCCTCCTTGTGGAAGCTTCAGACATGTGCCTACAGCGCCTCCTTGTGGAAGCTTCAGACATGTGCCTACAGCGCCACCTTGTGGAAGCTTCAGACATGTGCCTACAGCGCCTCCTTGTGGAAGCTTCAGACATGTGCCTACAGCGCCTCCGTGTGGAAGCTTCAGACATGTGCCTACAGCACCACCTTGTGGAAGCTTCAGACATGTGCCTACAGCGCCTCCTTGTGGAAGCTTCAGACATGTGCCTACAGCACCACCTTGTGGAAGCTTCAGACATGTGCCTACAGCGCCTCCTTGTGGAAGCTTCAGACATGTGCCTACAGCGCCTCCGTGTGGAAGCTTTAGACATGTGCCTACAGCGCCTCCTTGTGGAAGCTTCAGACATGTGCCTACAGCGCCACCTTGTGGAAGCTTCAGACATGTGCCTACAGCGCCTCCTTGTGGAAGCTTCAGACATGTGCCTACAGCGCCTCCTTGTGGAAGCTTGACATGTGCCTACAGCGCCTCCTTGTGGAAGCTTCAGACATGTGCCTACAGCGCCTCCTTGTGGAAGCTTCAGACATGTGCCTACAGCGCCTCCTTGTGGAAGCTTCAGACATGTGCCTACAGCGCCTCCTTGTGGAAGCTTCAGACATGTGCCTACAGCGCCTCCTTGTGGAAGCTTCAGACATGTGCCTACAGCGCCTCCTTGTGGAAGCTTCAGACATGTGCCTACAGCGCCTCCTTGTGGAAGCTTCAGACATGTGCCTACAGCGCCTCCGTGTGGAAGCTTCAGACATGTGCCTACAGCACCACCTTGTGGAAGCTTCAGACATGTGCCTACAGCGCCTCCGTGTGGAAGCTTCAGACATGTGCCTACAGCGCCTCCGTGTGGAAGCTTCAGACATGTGCCTACAGCGCCTCCTTGTGGAAGCTTCAGACATGTGCCTACAGCACCACCTTGTGGAAGCTTCAGACATGTGCCTACAGCGCCTCCTTGTGGAAGCTTCAGACATGTGCCTACAGCACCACCTTGTGGAAGCTTCAGACATGTGCCTACAGCGCCTCCTTGTGGAAGCTTCAGACATGTGCCTACAGCGCCTCCGTGTGGAAGCTTTAGACATGTGCCTACAGCGCCTCCTTGTGGAAGCTTCAGACATGTGCCTACAGCACCACCTTGTGGAATCTTCAGACATGTGCCTACAGCGCCTCCTTGTGGAAGCTTCAGACATGTGCCTACAGCACCACCTTGTGGAAGCTTCAGACATGTGCCTACAGCGCCTCCTTGTGGAAGCTTCAGACATGTGCCTACAGCGCCTCCGTGTGGAAGCTTCAGACATGTGCCTACAGCACCACCTTGTGGAAGCTTCAGACATGTGCCTACAGCGCCTCCGTGTGGAAGCTTCAGACATGTGCCTACAGCGCCTCCGTGTGGAAGCTGCAGACATGTGCCTACAGCGCCTCCTTGTGGAAGCTTCAGACATGTGCCCAGGTGAGGATCATGTTCTCTGTATTGTGAAGACTTTGCTTGTTTTGTCTTGTAATAAAATGATTATTTGCAGTTCTCTCCTAATTTTGTGTATTTTATTAACAAGCCCCTCCCCCACAGGCCGCGCTCTTTTCCCTTTTATGACATTTCATTTTTTTCTGTCTGGATTTTTTTCTCATTCGGTTATTTATACAATTTAATCATTTGTTCTGTGATACATCCGACTTTATATTTATGTTAAAAATTATTATAATTATTACTATTTTAAGTTATTTTATATTGTCCAATGAGTGATGTAGAAGGCTCGGCAGGGAGGGAGGAGGCGCTGCAGCAGCTCAGCCTCTTCAACTTAACAAAGAGCGATCAGAAAAGAGAAGATTAACCCCCGGGATCTGCAGCTCTGGACCGGCCGACTGATTCCATTCAGTTTGGTTATTTTGCCTGCAGTGTCCCCTGGAGGAGAAATGTGGTATTACATGCCGGCCTTTCACATGAGCAGATAGAGACCTGGAGACAATTGTTAGTCCCTTCCGATACAGAACAAAAACCACAAAGATCCTAAAATAACCTAAAGATTACGGAGAAAATTACCGAATGAGGATCGGACAAATCTCCTGAATTGTGATTCAATAGAATAATGACCCCGTCCTGGACACAAATGACAAATGTGACAATAAGGACGTGCTATACTGAGGGGCGTCCGGCAGTCACCGGGGACTCCAGTCATCAGTCTATATCTATAGGATGAGGATCATGGAGGACAAAAAGCAGAGGAGAGAGATGACTCTGCAGACAACCCCCCCTTCCCCGGACTGTAGACAACGACCCCCCCCCCCCTTCCCCGGACTGTAGACAACCTCTCCCCCCCCCCCTTCCCCGGACTGTAGACAACCTCCCCCCCCCTTCCCCGGACTGTAGACAACCTCCCCCCCCCCTTCCCCAGACTGTAGACAACCTCCCCCCCCCCTTCCCCAGACTGTAGACAACCTCCCCCCCCCCCCCCTTCCCCGGACTGTAGACAACCTCCCCCCCCTTCCCAGGACTGTAGACAACCTCCCCCCCCCTTCCCAGGACTGTAGACAACCTACCCCCCCCCTTCCCCGGACTGTAGACAACCTACCCCCCCCCCCCCCTTCCCCGGACTGTAGACAACCTCCCCCCTTCCCGGACTGTAGGGAAATGGCACAGACCTGGGATATGGCACAGTCCTGGGAAATGACACAGTCCCAGGAGACGGCACAGTCCTGGGAAATGACAGTCCTAGGTGATGGCACAGTCCCAGAAGATGACAGAGTCGTGGGATATAACAGTCCTAGGAGATGGCACAGTTCTGGGAAATTACATTCCCAGGAGATGTCAAAGTTCTAGGAGATTAAATAGTTTTAGAGAATGACAGTCCCAGAAGATGACACAGTCCTAGGAGAGGACACAGTCCCAGGGATAACACAGCCACAGAAGATGACACAGCCCCCAACGGTGACCACCCTAGGAGATGACAAAGTCCCATAAGAGGATACAGCCTGTCTCGATGCCGGCTGGCAGGAGGTGGATCCTCTGTGCCAGAGAGGGATTGGCGTGGACCGTGCTAGTGGACCGGTTCTAAGTCACTACTGGTATTCACCAGAGCCCGCCGCAAAGCGGGATGGTCTTGCTGCGGCGGTAGTGACCAGGTCGTATCCACTAGCAACGGCTCAACCTCTCTGACTGCTGAAGATAGGCGCGGTACAAGGGAGTAGACAGAAGCAAGGTCGGACGTAGCAGAAGGTCGGGGCAGGCAGCAAGGATCGTAGTCAGGGGCAACGGCAGGAGGTCTGGAACACAGGCTAGGAACACACAAGGAAACGCTTTCACTGGCACAATGGCAACAAGATCCGGCGAGGGAGTGCAGGGGAAGTGAGGTATACATAGGGAGTGCACAGGTGAACACACTGATTAGAACCACTGTGCCAATCAGCGGCGCAGTGGCCCTTTAAATCGCAGAGACCCGGCGCGCGCGCGCCCTAGGGAGCGGGGCCGCGCGCGCCGGGACAGGACCGACGGAGAGCGAGTCAGGTACGGGAGCCGGGGTGCGCATCGCGAGCGGGCGCCACCCGCATCGCGAATCGCATCCCGGCTGGAGGCGGTATCGCAGCGCACCCGGTCAGTGGATCTGACCAGGGCGCTGCGGGAGCGAGAGTGTAGCGAGCGCTCCGGGGAGGAGCGGGAACCCGGAGCGCTCGGCGTAACAGTACCCCCCCCCTTGGGTCTCCCCCTCTTCTTGGAGCCTGAGAACCTGAGGACCAGATTTTTATCTAGGATATTGTCCTCAGGTTCCCAGGATCTCTCTTCAGGACCACAGCCCTCCCAGTCAACCAAAAAGAAGGTTTTTCCTCTGACCTTTTTGGAGGCCAGTATCTCCTTTACAGGAAAGATGTCTGAAGAACCGGAGACAGGAGTGGGAGAGATAAGTTTAGGAGAGAAACGGTTGATGATGAGTGGTTTAAGAAGAGAAACGTGAAAGGCATTAGGAATACGAAGAGAAGGAGGGAGAAGAAGTTTATAAGAGACAGGATTAATCTGGCACAAAATTTTGAAAGGACCAAGATAGCGTGGTCCCAATTTGTAGCTGGGAACACGGAAGCGGACATATTTAGCGGAGAGCCATACCTTGTCTCCGGGAGAAAAAATGGGGGGAGCTCTTCTTTTCTTATCAGCAAACTTCTTCATGCGTGATGAAGCCTGTAAGAGAGAATTTTGGGTCTCTTTCCATATGGTGGAAAGATCACGAGTTATTTCATCCACAGCGGGTACACCAGAGGGCAAGGGAGTAGGGAGGGGGGGAAGAGGGTGACGGCCGTACACCACGAAAAATGGGGATTTGGAAGAAGATTCAGAAACTCTGAAGTTATACGAGAATTCGGCCCATGGTAGAAGATCTGCCCAGTCATCCTGACGGGAGGAAACAAAATGCCGTAAATAATCACCCAGGACCTGGTTAATTCTTTCTACTTGCCCATTGGATTGAGGATGATAAGCAGAAGAAAAGTTTAATTTAATCTTGAGTTGTTTACAGAGAGCCCTCCAGAATTTAGACACGAATTGGACGCCTCTATCCGAGACGATCTGCGTGGGCAACCCGTGAAGACGAAAAATGTGTACAAAAAATTGTTTTGCCAACTGAGGCGCAGAAGGAAGACCAGGAAGAGGGATGAAATGTGCCATCTTGGAGAATCGATCAACGACCACCCAAACAACAGTGTTGCCACGGGATGAGGGTAAGTCTGTAATAAAGTCCATACCAATCAGAGACCAAGGCTGTTCGGGAACAGGCAGAGGATGAAGAAGACCAGCGGGCTTCTGGCGAGGAGTCTTATCCCGGGCACAGACAGTGCAGGCTCGCACAAAATCCACAACATCCGTCTCCAGAGTCGGCCACCAATAGAAACGAGAGATGAGTTGGACGGATTTCTTGATGCCCGCATGACCTGCGAGATGGGAGGAGTGACCCCATTTGAGGATTCCGAGGCGTTGGCGTGGGGAGATGAAGGTCTTCCCTGGAGGAGTTTGCCTGATGGAGGCTGGAGAAGTGGAGATCAGGCAGTCAGGAGGAATGATGTGTTGCGGAGAGAGCTCTACTTCCGAGGCATCCGAGGAACGAGAGAGAGCATCGGCCCTAATGTTCTTATCGGCAGGCCGAAAGTGAATTTCAAAATTAAATCGGGCAAAGAACAGAGACCACCTGGCCTGGCGAGGATTCAGCCGTTGGGCAGACTGGAGATAGGAGAGGTTCTTGTGATCGGTGTAAATAATAACTGGAAATCTTGATCCCTCCAGCAGATGCCTCCATTCCTCAAGTGCTAATTTAATGGCTAGAAGCTCTCGATCCCCGATGGAGTAGTTCCTCTCCGCCGGAGAGAAGGTCTTAGAAAAAAAACCACAAGTAACAGCATGCCCGGAAGAATTTTTTTGTAGAAGGACCGCTCCAGCTCCTACTGAGGAGGCATCAACCTCCAATAGGAAGGGTTTAGATGGGTCAGGTCTGGAGAGCACGGGAGCTGAAGAAAAGGCAGACTTGAGCTGTTTAAAGGCGTCTTCCGCTTGAGGAGGCCATGACTTAGGATTGGCATTCTTTTTGGTTAAAGCCACGATAGGAGCCACAATGGTGGAAAAATGTGGAATAAATTGTCTGTAATAATTGGCGAACCCCAAAAAACGTTGGATAGCACGGAGTCCGGAGGGGCGTGGCCAATCTAAGACGGCAGAGAGTTTGTCTGGATCCATTTGTAGTCCCTGGCCAGAGACCAAGTATCCTAGGAAAGGAAGAGATTGACATTCAAACAGACATTTCTCCATTTTGGCATAAAGTTGATTGTCACGAAGTCTCTGAAGAACCATGCGGACATGCTGGCGGTGTTCTTCTAGGTTGGCAGAAAAAATCAGGATATCGTCCAGATACACAACAACACAGGAATATAAGAGATCACGAAAAATTTCATTAAAGTCTTGGAAGACGGCAGGGGCGTTGCACAGGCCAAAGGGCATGACCAGATACTCAAAGTGTCCATCTCTAGTGTTAAATGCCGTTTTCCATTCATCCCCCTCTCTGATGCGGATGAGATTATAAGCACCTCAAGTCCAGTTTGGTAAAGATGTGGGCACCTTGGAGGCGATCAAAGAGTTCAGAGATGAGAGGTAGAGGGTAGCGGTTCTTTACCGTGATTTTATTAAGACCGCGGTAGTCAATGCAAGGACGTAGGGAGCCATCTTTTTTGGACACAAAGAAAAATCCGGCTCCGGCAGGAGAGGAGGATTTGCGGATAAAGCCCTTTTTTAAATTTTCCTGGATGTACTCAGACATAGCAAGAGTCTCTGGGGCAGAGAGAGGATAAATTCTGCCCCGGGGTGGAGTAGTGCCCGGGAGTAGGTCAATAGGACAGTCATAAGGCCTGTGAGGAGGTAGAGTCTCAGCTTGTTTTTTGCAAAAAACATCCGCAAAGTCCATATAGGCCTTAGGGAGACCGGTTACAGGGGGAACCACAGGGTCACGGCAAGGAGTACTGGTAACCGGTTTAAGGCAGTCCTTGAAACAAGAGGGACCCCAACTCTTGATCTCCCCTGTGGACCAATCCAGGGTTGGGGAATGGTGTTGAAGCCAGGGTAGTCCAAGGAGAATTTCGGAAGTGCAATTGGAGAGGACCAAAAACTCAATTTTTTCGTGGTGAGGTCCGATGCACATTAGGAGGGGTTCCGTGCGGTAACGCACGGCACAGTCCAATCTTTCATTGTTAACGCAATTGATGTAGAGAGGTCTGGCGAGACTGGTCACTGGGATGTTGAACCTGTTGATGAGAGAGGCCAAAATAAAGTTTCCTGCAGATCCGGAGTCCAAGAATGCCTTAGTGGAGAAGGAGAAGGTAGAGGCAGATATCCGCACAGGCACAGTAAGACGTGGAGAAGCAGAGTTGACATCAAGGACTGTTTCACCTTTGTGCGGAGTCAGCGTACGTCTTTCCAGGCGGGGAGGACGGATAGGACAATCCTTCAGGAAGTGTTCGGTACCGGCACAGTACAGGCAGAGATTCTCCATGCGGCGTCGTGTCCTCTCTTGAGGTGTCAGGCGAGACCGGTCAACTTGCATAGCCTCCACGGCGGAAGGCACAGGAACGGATTGCAGAGGACCAGAGGAGAGAGGAGCCGGGGAGAAAAAACGCCTCGTGCGAACAAAGTCCATATCCTGGCGGAGCTCCTGACGCCTTTCGGAAAAACGCATGTCAATGCGAGTGGCTAGATGAATGAGTTCATGTAGGTTAGCAGGAATTTCTCGTGCGGCCAGAACATCTTTAATGTTGCTGGATAGGCCTTTTTTAAAGGTCGCGCAGAGGGCCTCATTATTCCAGGAAAGTTCTGAAGCAAGAGTACGGAATTGCACGGCGTACTCGCCAACGGAAGAATTACCCTGGACCAGGTTCAACAGGGCAGTCTCAGCAGAAGAGGCTCGGGCAGGTTCCTCAAAGACACTTCGAATTTCCGAGAAGAAGGAGTGTACAGAGGCAGTGACGGGGTCATTGCGGTCCCAGAGCGGTGTGGCCCATGACAGAGCTTTTCCAGACAGAAGGCTGACTACGAAAGCCACCTTAGACCTTTCAGTAGGAAACTGGTCCGACATCATCTCCAAGTGCAGGGAACATTGTGAAAGAAAGCCACGGCAAAACTTAGAGTCCCCATCAAATTTATCCGGCAAGGATAGTCGTAGGCCTGAGGCGGCCACTCGCTGCGGAGGAGGTGCAGGAGCTGGCGGAGGAGATGATTGCTGAAGCTGTGGTAGTAGCTGCTGTAGCATCACGGTCAGTTGAGACAGCTGGTGGCCTTGTTGCGCTATCTGTTGTGACTGCTGGGCGACCACCGTGGTGAGGTCGGCGACAACTGGCAGAGGAACTTCAGCGGGATCCATGGCCGGATCTACTGTCTCGATGCCGGCTGGCAGGAGGTGGATCCTCTGTGCCAGAGAGGGATTGGCGTGGACCGTGCTAGTGGACCGGTTCTAAGTCACTACTGGTATTCACCAGAGCCCGCCGCAAAGCGGGATGGTCTTGCTGCGGCGGTAGTGACCAGGTCATATCCACTAGCAACGGCTCAACCTCTCTGACTGCTGAAGATAGGCGCGGTACAAGGGAGTAGACAAGAGCAAGGTCGGACGTAGCAGAAGGTCGGGGCAGGCAGCAAGGATCGTAGTCAGGGGCAACGGCAGGAGGTCTGGAACACAGGCTAGGAACAAACAAGGGAACGCTTTCACTGGCACAATGGCAACAAGATCCGGCGAGGGAGTGCAGGGGAAGTGAGGTATACATAGGGAGTGCACAGGTGAACACACTGATTAGAACCACTGCGCCAATCAGCGGCGCAGTGGCCCTTTAAATCGCAGAGACCCGGCGCGTGCGCGCCCTAGGGAGCGGGGCCGCGCGCGCCGGGACAGGACCGACGGAGAGCGAGTCAGGTACGGGAGCCGGGGTGCGCATCGCGAGCGGGCGCCACCCGCATCGCGAATCGCATCCCGGCTGGAGGCGGTATCGCAGCGCACCCGGTCAGTGGATCTGACCGGGGCGCTGCGGGAGCGAGAGTGTAGCGAGCGGTCCGGGGAGGAGCGGGAACCCGGAGCGCTCGGCGTAACACAGCCCCAGGAGATGACACAGTTCTAGAACAGGACACAGTCCTAGGAGACCTCAGGGCCTTGTACCAAACCTCTCCAGGGAATTGAACACTTAGGGCCCAGGTAGACCTCCTGCAGGCAGCAGGCAATGACTAAATAAGCTGGCACTAGGACCACTCAGAAAGGCATTTTCAAGCAGATTCCGCAGAAAGATCTGACCTGTTCATTTACTCCAGATTTTGAATTTTCATAGCAGCAGTTTCCACCACGGAAATTCTGTCGTCTACACCGTGCAGCAGAATTCCATTGAAAACAATAGGACACGGCTGCATAAGAATTTGAGTTTTTCGCCGGATTCCGAAATTCCTCTGTGTGAATGAGTCTGTAGAAAGCGAAAAGACTTATGAAATCATCAGCCGCCTCATCAGATCTGGGGAATATTACTGTAGATTTGCTCATCAGAAACATTTTCTAGATTGGGGTCCCACCTTTTGGATCTGCAGCCATCTCAAGAATGGGGCCACCCAGACCCCTGTGATCGGGTTATGACAGCTGGAGGAGCCCAGATTATATAAACAGTAAGGGCCACGTCAAATAATAACACTGGTAAACCAAATTTCACATAGTTTCAGTAGGGTCATTCTTAGTGTTTTCCCCACGGATTCTGAATCTGCTTTTCAGATTTGTGTCGGGTATAGTTTGAGTAACACACGTTAAAATTGTTTGCATTTGCTGGCAGCTGAAAATAGCTTCATTCTAATATTAATGGCAGTTTTTAAAGTATTTTACATGATTTTCTTCTGTATTTTGCAGCAGTAATCAGCCATTATGTCTGGGCTCCACTTGCCTTGATTCCATGCTGGATATGTCCTGGTGGGATGGCTCACCGTGCTTGTCGCTGACGTCACCTACATTTTCTGGGAAAAATCTGAATGTGAATGAAGAAAAGTATCTTCAGTGACATATTGCAACCAAGAGCTTTATAGTTCTGAAGTAATTCCTCAGCAAGGTCCTTATAGTCATTGCCTTGTTATTTCCATGAAGGTTTTGAACTAAGTGTCTTGAATGACTCCCATCCTGGTGTTTCATGGTCATTTAAGTTGGCATCAAACTCAGAATCGTTCATTAATTCTCGAATTTGAAGGCCAACGACTAGGCCTTCCTTGATGTTAACTTCAATGCCCCGTGGAAATTATTATTATTTTTTTTAGAAAACTAAAATCGTCGCCATCCCTTTAACAAAATTTTTTTTTATCAATCCCCGGTTTAATGTGTACCAATAATAGCAAAAAAAAAGAAACCTTCGGATGGCGCTGCTGGTTCCAATGGTAGGGGTAACAAACTGTAGCCAGAGAGGAAGGTAGTACAAAACACTGGACAGTTTATTTAGTAAACCATAAAACAGAAGGATTACTCATTTCGAGGGAGCCTCCCCCTGCTTCAGATTAGAAACGCGTAATCCTTCTGTTTTATTGTTTTATGGTTTACTAAATAAACTGTCCAGTGTTTTGTACTACCTACATCTTTGGCTACAATTTGTTACCTCTATCATTGGAACCAGTAGCGCCATCCGAAGGTTTCTTTTTGCTTTGCTATTATTGGTCCCATCTCAGGAGGTGGTTTCACCTCTCCTGCAACCTAAGGCTCAGCAGCGGTTCCGGCTTCCTCTCTAAACCCTATTGTGGGTTGATATGCAAGTTTTTACTTGCTGCAAGGTGAGCAGCTACTACCTAGGGGTGGAATAGGCCCCACCATCTCTCTCTCTTTCACCATCCTTACGGTATCACACGAGGCGCCCCCTCTGGTTTCCCTATTTTTTCTCCATTTACAGATAGTTTAATGTGTAGAGATGGCTGGTAGACTTTCTGGGGTCCACCAGAGGCTGACCGATGACATTTTTGGTTCCCAGAAATAGCTGTCTTCTTAGTGGCCATTGTTTATTTTTTTTATATAACGGTTTTGTCCATCTCTCATGTCCTTTCATACTGAACCATCCATAATAAAACAATGTTTTCTTAGGTCTCCTTAATGGGGGCCCTGTAACCAATGGGAATGGAGGGGTTTTCGTTACCATTGTGCAAAAGTACTGATTTCAAGCTGGTTTTGGAGGAGTCAATAAATAGCCTCCACTCTAGAGAATTATACTGCACAACACAGCGTTCAGAGCATCAACATCATTACAATGAACGAGGCCGTCTTCCTTTTAAAGAAATAAAAAAGGTGTTCAAATTCTTGTTGTCGCTGTTGGAATGAACAGATTCTATTTTTTTTCTCCTAACAAGTTCCAGCCTTTTAAGCCTTGATGGTAGAAGCTCTGATTGGGATTTTGATAGGTTCAGTTCACAAACTAAATTCTTAAGGTCAGCCCGACCGAATGTGTGTGCACTTCTGAGGAACTTACTGTGAAGTCTGGATCGTTCTCATCATGGGGCATATCCTCCGCCTCAACATGAACATGGTCATCCTCTACAGTGTCCAGACTCCATGTTTCCGGGGTACTGAAATGAGAGACCGGTCTAATGGTTGAGGGTATTTTGGGATACTGTACAGTATTTTTCAACTTGAAATTCCAGTGAAATTCTAGTGATTTTTGTAATGCAGAAATAGCAGTCGGACAAGTGATCCTTTGGCTCTCTCCAATGGGAATGGCGAAGGCCATGTGGCGAGGCTTCTTTCTTAACCAACTTGCAAACACAGTAACACAGGATGCACAACATGTATATGTGGAGCCAAAATCTTGTTCTGGTCTCTGATCTTGCAACCAAAATATAGTTTGTATGTTTTGCAAATCAATGGCGTTATTTTTTTTTCTTTGCAATTTAAAAGTGAGCGCTCTACAAACATAACAGAAATTGTCGGGATGATTCAAACAACTTTGAGGCATTTTCAGAAACAAGATCACCAAAAACACAAAAGCTGAACTGAAAGGCAGCAGAGTGACAAATGAAGATTCTTTTTTTTACTGAAGCGTCTAGATAAAATATCCCGACCAGCAGCAATGGCGTTCGGAAGTACACTAACCCATTTCTTTTAATTGAGTGACGGCCTCGGTCCACAGGGTGAGACATATAACTCAATGTAATGTTCTGGGCAGCAGCTGGAGCTCGAGAGTTAAATTAATCACGTAGCGGTACAAAAAGTGTCAGTGTAGTCCGGGCCTTAAGATCCAACAGCACTAACCACATAAGCCGCCATACATTTAAGGGGATTTTAGTACATACCTGGCAGGCAGTAATGGACATGCTTAGGAAGGATCTGCGCTTGTCTTGGGGCTAAATGGCTATGTTGTGAGATTACCATAACACTGTGGCTAGCCTTTTGTGAACTGGTATTTCCTGTTTGATTTTTCTTTTTTTTTTTACTACAAATCCCATAATTCCATTTTCCTGCCTCCCACCCATTGAAACATAAATGAGCTGCATCCATTCAAAAGACCTGTGGTTTTCAATCAGGGTGCCTCCAGCTGTTGCATTAGTTGCAGATTGATTTCTCTCCCACCAAATGATCGCTCCACCCATTGAAGCAGACAGGCTCCCTGTCATCAGCTGACTAATAATGTCAGGTCTCGGCCGCATTGCAACCTGGGAAAAATCTGAGACAACAGTCATTTTGTATGCTGCAAAAAATAAATATTGGGGTGAAAATCACAGAAGTATTGTGAGTAAAGCATCAAACACAGGTACAGACACTATATTATGAACTAAACTATCTTTACAGCCCCTGTAGCATAGTCAAATAAAAAAAACTACTGGAATACCCCTTTAACATAGCAGGAAGGTCGGCTTCAGCTATCCTGATAACCCCAAGCCGAGCATGCATGTGTTCTGAATAGGGAGGGGAAGTAAAAGATCAGGCAGCTAAAATCCAACATGTCCGACTGAGTCTTATGTGTATTCTCAGCTTGCTGCAGTGTTCAGCCCCTCCCCCTCACTTAACACCATAAAATGAGTTGTGACCATTATTACATAATATTTTTATTATTTTATTATTATTTATTAATATCTTGTCTATTATTTAGTATTACGGTAAAGTTCAAGTTTAAATAGTTAAATTCAGCGTAGTAATAATTCACAACTATACATCATTAGTATTTATACAAAATACACTTTGAGTGCAAAAGGCGCTTCAGTATACATGATAAGCAGCGCATTGAGGTCACAAAGAAGACGTTTTGTTCGTTTATAGTTCATATACGACTCTAATAATATAAAAGTATAATAAAACATCATCTATGGTTCATATACGACTAATAATATAAAAGTATAATAAAACATCATCTATGGTTCATATACGACTAATAATATAAAAGTATAATAAAAAATCATCTATGGTTCATATAGATAATATAATATCATCGATAAAGAAGAAGAATACAAGACGTGTAAAGTGCTGCGGCCTCATTGGCGCCATCTGTCTCCTGCGCATTTCATGCGAGATTCTTCATTAACATTCATAGAAGTAAAGTGCAGACTATGTTGAACACAACGTAAAGCAGCATTGTCATTGTTTTTATTGTCATTGTTTTTGTTGTCGTTTTTATTGTCATTGTTTTTGTAGTCGTTATTGTTGTTGTTGTCGTTTTTATTGTCATTGTTTTTGTAGTCGTTATTGTTGTTGTTGTCGTTTTTATTGTCATTGTTTTTGTAGTCGTTATTGTTGTAGTTTTTCAGTAATTTTTTTCGATCACCTTTGTCCCACATTGGCCGCCACCATTTCTGGTCTTTGAATTTTGAACTGTGGAAGGGAAAATTCTGAGTTATTTTTTAGGATTTTATTAGGTATTTACTTCTGAAATGAAAACTTTACTGATAGAGGGGATTAACCCCAGAACAACACAAATTTTATGCATTTAAATTTTTTTTTTCCATCCTCTGACCCATATGAGACTTGTTTTTTGTGCAACCAATTGTACTTTATGCTGACACCTTTAATTTTAACCCCTTAGACGTTTAGTCTATTTTCACCTTAAGGACTCATAACTCTTTCAATTTTGCACCAACAGACCCATATAAGGGCTTGTTTTTTTGCGTCACCAATCATACTTTGTAAAGACATCACTTATTTTATAATATATCCTGCGGCAAAACCCCAAAAAATATTTGTGAGGTAAAATAAAAAAAAAAGAAACACCATTTTGTAACTTTTGGGGACTTCAGTTTCTATACAGTGGACTTTTTGGTAAAAATGATACCTTATCTTTATTCTGTAGTTGAATATGGTTACAATGATACGCAATTTATATAGGTTTTATTTTATTTTAATACTTAAATTATAAACTACATGAACCAAAATTAGTATGTTTCAAATTGGCATCTTCTGTCCCCTATAACCTTTTTATTTTTTCAGTATACGGGGCGGTATGAGAGCCAATTTTTTTGCGCCGTCGTCTGTAGTTTTTATCGGTACCATTTTTATTTTGATCGCTTTTTATTAACTCCTTTCGTTTTTTCCTCCTTACCTTTTAAAAATCATTGCACAACAAAATTGAAGAATAAATGCAATCTTGTAACTTTTGGGGGCTTCTGTTTCTAGGCAGTACATTTTTCGGTAAAAATGACACCTTATTATTCTGTAGGTCCATCCGGTTAAAATGATCCCCGACTTATATAGGTTGGATATTGTCGCACTTCTGGAAAAAATCATAACTACATGCTGGAAAATGTATACCTTTAAAATTGTCCTCTTCTGACCCCTATAACTTTTTTATTTTTCCACGTACAGGCCAGTCTGAGGGCTCAATTTTTGCGCCGTGATCTGAAGTTTTTAGTGGTATTATTTATGTATTGATAGGACTTTTTGATTGCTTTTTATTCATTTTTTCATGATATAAAAATTTACCAAAAATATGCTATTTTGGACTATGGAATTTTTTTTGCGCGTACGCCATTGACTGTGCTGTTTAATTAACGATATATTTTTATAATTCGGACATTTCCACATGCGGCGATACAACATATGTTTTTTATTTACACATTTTTTTTTATGGGAAAAGGGGGGTGATTCAAACTTTTCTTAGGGAAGGGGTTAAATGATCTTTATTAACTTTTTTTTTTGCAATGTTATAGCTCCCATAGGAGACTATAACACCGATCACACTGATCTCTTATACTGATCATTATTATCCCATAGGAGACTATAACACCGATCACACTGATCTCTTATACTGATCATTATTATCCCATAGGAGACTATAACACTGCACACACTGATCTCTTATACTGATCATTATTATCCCATAGGAGACTATAACACTGCACACACTGATCTCTTATACTGATCATTGTTATCCCATAGGAGACTATAACACTGCACACACTGATCTCTTATACTGATCATTATTATCCCATAGGAGACTATAACACCGATCACACTGATCTCTTATACTGATCATTATTATCCCATAAGGGGCTATAACACTGCACACACTGATATCTTACACTGATCATTGTTATCCCATAGGAGACTATAACACCGATCACACTGATCTCTTATACTGATCATTATTATCCCATAGGAGACTATAACACTGCACACACTGATCTCTTACACTGATCATTGTTATCCCATAGGGGGCTATAACACTGCACACACTGATCTCTTATAATGATCATTATTATCCCATAGGAGACTATAACACTGCACACACTGATCTCTTATACTGATCATTATTATCCCATAGGAGACTATAACACCGATCACACTGATCTCTTATACTGATCATTATTATCCCATAGGAGACTATAACACTGCACACACTGATCTCTTACACTGATCATTGTTATCCCATAGGGGGCTATAACACTGCACACACTGATCATTTACATTGATCAATGGTTTCTCATAGGAGGCTATAACACTGCACACACTGATCTCTTATACCGATCATTGTTATCCCATAAGGGGCTATAACACTGCACACACTGATCTCTTATACTGATCATTGTTATCCCATAGGGGGCTATAACACTGCACACACTGATCATTGTTATCCCATAGGAGACTAACACTGCACACATTGATCTTTTACACTGATCATTGTTAACCCATAGGGGGCTATAACACTGCACACACTGATCTTTTACATTGATCAATGGTTTCTCACAGGAAACCATTGATCAATGATTCTGCCATTTGACTGCTCATGCCTGGATCTCAGGCACTCAGCAGTGATTCGGCGATCGGACACCAGGAGGCAGGTAGGGACCCTCCGGCTGTCCTGTAAGCTGTTCGGGATGCCGCGATTTCTTTGCGGCGGTCCCGAAAAAGCCCCCTGAGCTAACCGGCAACAGTTTACCTTCACTTTAGACGCTGCGTTCAACCTTGAACGCCGCATCTAAAGGGTTAATAGCGCGCGGCACCGCGATCAGTGCCACGCGCTATTAGCCACGGGTCCTGGCTGTTGTTAGGTGTCGGGCTCAACCCGCTATGACGTAGGGCCATAGACAGGTACACCCTCTGTCCCCAACAGATTAATATTTTTATGGTATATGAAGTGACCAAAACTGCACAATTATGTACTTTGGCTTTTTTTACGTGTACGCCATCAACAAAGTTGTTTA
Source organism: Hyla sarda (assembly GCF_029499605.1). NCBI lineage: Eukaryota > Metazoa > Chordata > Amphibia > Anura > Hylidae > Hyla > Hyla sarda. The sequence goes on along the minus strand of NW_026609923.1, from coordinate 306,386 downwards.
GCTAACCTTATATTTTAATAGTTCGGACATTTATGCACGCGGCGGTACCACATATGATTATTTTTTATTACATTATTTTATTTAAAAAATGGGAAAAGGCGGTGATTTAAACTTTTAATAGGGAAGGGGTTAATTCACTTTTATCACATTTATTTTTTAGCCCCCATAGGGGGCTACAACATGCAATCTTCTGATTGCATACACTGATCAGGTATGGAGCCGATAGGACGACGAGGAGGCAGGTGAGGACCTTCCCGTCATCCGGTAAACTGATCGGGACATCGCGATTTTGTCTCAACAGTCCCAATCCGCTCCGCTGAGCTACCGGGATTCTTTAACTTTCGCTTTAGACGCCGCGATCAACTTTGATCGCGGTGTCTAAAGGGTTAATGCTGGGCATCCGCGCCCGGCATTTGCCGTGGGTCCTGGCTGTCTGAAGCAACCGGGACTTCACCGGTGAGAACGGTTTAAACCCATTAAACTGGATCAGGGCTGTTAACTCCGGCCGCGAGCAATTTGCCCCTGCTGTGGGTGGGGCTGGTATTCGAATCGCGGGACGCGCCCGCATGCGAGTCCCAGCTCCTCACTTACCATGCTCCTCTGACTCCTCTTCTGCTGCTTCTCAGCTCTGGCACACATGTCCCTGTCCACCAGGGGCGAGCACATGCCGGAACTCTGAAATTTATAAGGCCCAGTGTGCCCATAGTTATGTCACACACCTGACACTTTTCTATAAGTTCCTGCACCTCCTCCTCTTCCCTGCCAGATCTTCAGTGCCCCTAGCCTGAGATTAAGCGACCCTTATAGCCTGTTATCCTTACCCGTGTATCCAGACCTTCCGCTACGTTATTAGACTCAGCACCTTTGCCGCCTGCCTTGACCTTCTGCTACGTTTGACTACGCTACTGCCTTATCCTTCGGTACCTCGCCTGGCCCAGCTACCTGTGTGGTTGAGCCGTGTCAGGGGTAGCGACCTGGGTGTTGCCTGCCGCAGCAAGCCCATCCTGCCCTGCAGCGGGCTCTGGTGAAGACCAGCGGCACCTTAGACTCCGCTCCCCGATACGGTCCGAGTCATCTGCCACACAGGTTAGAGGATCCACATCCAGCTCCATTACAAGAGCCTACAGGTACGCCCTGAGTGCTTAAGGATTGGGGATGCAGGGCATACGCATATTCCCTGCATGCCCAAGAGGTTAATGTACCGCGCAACCAAAATATTTCAGTTTTTATGCAGTGGACTTCGCAGTAAAACCGATATATTCTCTTTTTTCTTTAGATAAAGATCATTAGAACGAACACCATTTTTATATACTTTTTTATTACTATACTACTTTTAAAAAAGTCAAACTTTTTGCCGAGTATGCTTAAAATTTCACTATAACTGTATGATGGTAATTTTTGGGCCGTGATCTGTAGCACTTTTACGTACCGTATTTTTCTCTGCATAAGACGCACTTTTTCTTCCCCAATCATGGGAAGGAAATGTCTGTGGGTCTTATGGAGTGAATGTGTGTGCAAGTGCAGGGGCGGATAGCGGCATGTGGCATGTAGGAGGAGGTAATATATGCCCAGCAGGATGGAGCTGGCCGGCGTTAGGGGGAGGGGGTTAAACCAGGTAATTGCCATGGGCAACTGTTTTAATGTGGCCGCAGGGCCGGCTGCTGGTTAAAGATTAGCAACCCGGCTGCGGCCACTTTAAAACCGTGACCAGCGGCGGTCCCAGACACTTCTGCTTTTTCTATGTTTCATATTTCCTTACCTGGCCGCGCTCGGCAGGCTCAGGTAATGCAGTGGCTCTTGTGGGCTGTGTGGTCCCCTACGCGGCGTCAGGGACATCACTCCTCATTTCCTGCAGCGCCGGTGTAGTGAAGAAAACTGTGTCTTGAAGCGTTCTGTGTCCGCGGCTGCGGTAAATGAGGAGTGACGTCCCTGACGCCGCACAGAGGAGCCACAGGAGACGTCACTGGTTATATTATCCGGCAGCCCACAAGACCTGCCGCATTACCTGAGCCTGCCGAGCGAGGCCAGGTAAGGAAATATGAGAAATAGAAAAAGCAGGGGGAGCAATGAGCAGGGGAACTATACTGCTAACCTAATGTGGGGGAACTACAACCTAATGTGGGGGAACATACTGACAACCTAATGGGGGGAACATACTGCCTACCTAAAGTTCGGTAACATACTGCCTACCTAATGGGGGGGTGGGTGGGAACTATACTGCACCTAATGTGGGGAAACTATACTGCCTACCTAAAGTGAGGGAACATACTGCCAACCTATAATGCCCCCCTGACATGTGCTCCTGACCTATAATGCCTATAATATTTTTTTTTCCTTGTTCTCCTCCTCTAAAACCTAGGTGCGTCCTATGGTCAGGTGCGTCTTACGGAGCGAAGAATAAGGAATATGTGACATTTTGATGACTTTTTTTTCTGGGAGGTGATGTGACTAAAAATCGGTAATTTTGGACTTGCCATTTTTGGTGTGTTTGATAATACTGAGCGTTGAGCTCTACAAGTTAAGTTCAGGTTAGGTCTTGGCTTTTTCTGGGGGTCTCCACACTTGACTTGGGAAAGTTCCTGTGAAGCCAAATGTTACCGTGAAAGATAAGAAAAGAGATACGTTTTTCTTTACCTTTTTCGAAGTGTCCACTTGGTCCAGTCTGGGCCGGTAGACTCCTGCCGAGAGTTCACTGTCTGAGGAATGGAAGGATTTGGTTTCTACGTCATAGTTTCCAGTTCTGGATGATAAATTGGACAAACTGGCTCTGGCAGCGGCGTCCATATCTAGAAGAGCAGAAGAAAAGAAAGAAATAATAAAGACCGGTCTATAATGGAGAGGTAGAACACATCCATACACTGTGAAGACCAGTGGTCATCAACCCGGTCCTGAAGGCCACCAACATTCCAGGTTTTGTTCAGTTCCTCCAATGGAATAGAACAGGATAAAATTCTAATCCTGGACACTAAGTGAGGACTGAGGACCTCTGGTGTAGACCATGTCGGTGGAGTCTTGAGGACTGGGGACCTCTGGTGTAGACCATGTCGGTGGAGCCTTGAGGACTGGGGACCTCTGGTGTAGACCATGTTGGTGGAGCCTTGAGGACTGGGCTGGGGACCTCTGGTGTAGACCATGTTGGTGGAGCCTTAAGGACTGGGGGATTCTGGTGTAGAGCATGTAGGTGGAGCCTTGAAAACTGGGCTGGGGACCTCTGGTATAGAGGATTATGGGAGTCCTCGTATGGTCATTGATTACCTCAGGCTTATTTGGGTTCTACACTTTAGACATTTCGTGCAATACGATTATCTCAAAATGTCCCCCGGGACCCCACTCCATCACTGAAGAGGATACACCCCCAATCCATCACTGAAGAGGATAGACCCCCACTTCATCCTCCATTGCCATCTTGCTCTGCACCATAACCTTATGGCTTGTGCTTCTTGGATGAGGGAACGTCACATCGGTCCTATCACCGGGATTATAAAAAATAAAATCTGTTGTGGATCGGCCGCACCATCTGAGCAGGAGTTTCCACCACATTTGCATTTACCCAGTTAGATCCCTAGAAGAAAATATCCTGACTGTGCGAAGAACAAACCTCCTCCTCATCACCTGTGTGAGTAACTACAAACCTCCTCCTCATCACCTGTGTGAGTAACTACAAACCTCCTCCTCATCACCTGTGTGAGGAACTACAAACCTCCTCATCACCTGTGTGAGTAACTACAAACATCCTCCTCATCACCTGTGTGAGGAACTACAAACCTCCTCCACATCACCTGTGTGAGTAACTACAAACATCCTCCTCATCACCTGTGTGAGGAACTACAAACCTCCTCCACATCACCTGTGTGAGGAACAAAAAAACCTCCTCCACATCACCTGTGTGAGTAACTACAAACCTCCTCATCACCTGTGTGAGTAACTACAAACCTCCTCATCATCACCTGTGTGAGTAACTACAAACTCCTCCACATCACCTGTGTGAGGAACAAAAAAACCTCCTCCTCATCACCTGTGTGAGTAACTACAAACCTCCTCCACATCACCTGTGTGAGGAACAAAAAAACCTCCTCCTCATCACCTGTGTAAGGAACTACAAACCTCCTCATCACCTGTGTGAGTAAGTACAAACCTCCTCCTCATCACCTGTGTGAGTAAGTACAAACCTCCTCCTCATCACCTGTGTGAGTAAGTACAAACCTCCTCCTCATCACCTGTGTGAGGAACTACAAACCTCCTCATCACCTGTGTGAGGAACTACAAACCTCCTCATCACCTGTGTGAGGAACTACAAACCTCATCCTCATCACCTGTGTGAGTAAGTACAAACCTCCTCCTCATCACCTGTGTGAGGAACTACAAACCTCCTCCTTATCACCTGTGTGAGGAACTACAAACCTCCTCATCACCTGTGTGAGGAACTACAAACCTCATCCTCATCACCTGTGTGAGGAACTACAAACCTCATCCTCATCACCTGTGTGAGGAACTACAAACCTCCTCCTCCTCACCTGTGTGAGGAACAACAAACCTCCTCCTCATCACCAGTGTGAGGAACTACAAACCTCCTCCTCCTCACCTGTGTGAGGAACAACAAACCTCCTCCTCATCACCAGTGTGAGGAACTACAAACCTCCTCCTCATCACCTGTGTGAGGAACTACAAACCTCCTCCTCATCACCTGTGTGAGGAACTACAAACCTCCTCCTCATCACCTGTGTGAGGAACTACAAACCTCCTCCTCATCACCTGTGTGAGGAACTACAAACCTCCTTCTCATCACCTGTGTGAGGAACTACAAACCTCCTTCTCATCACCTGTGTGAGTAACTACAAACCTCCTCCTCATCACCTGTGTGAGGAACTACAAACCTCCTCATCACCTGTGTGAGTAACTACAAACCTCCTCCTCATCACCTGTGTGAGTAACTACAAACATCCTCCTCATCACCTGTGTGAGGAACTACAAACCTCCTCCACATCACCTGTGTGAGTAACTACAAACATCCTCCTCATCACCTGTGTGAGTAACTACAAACCTCCTCCACATCACCTGTGTGAGGAACAAAAAAACCTCCTCCACATCACCTGTGTGAGTAACTACAAACCTCCTCATCACCTGTGTGAGTAACTACAAACCTCCTCCTCATCACCTGTGTGAGTAACTACAAACTCCTCCACATCACCTGTGTGAGGAACAAAAAAACCTCCTCCTCATCACCTGTGTGAGTAACTACAAACCTCCACATCACCTGTGTGAGGAACAAAAAAAACCTCCTCCTCATCACCTGTGTAAGGAACTACAAACCTCCTCATCACCTGTGTGAGTAAGTACAAACCTCCTCCTCATCACCTGTGTGAGTAAGTACAAACCTCCTCCTCATCACCTGTGTGAGTAAGTACAAACCTCCTCCTCATCACCTGTGTGAGGAACTACAAACCTCCTCATCACCTGTGTGAGGAACTACAAACCTCATCCTCATCACCTGTGTGAGGAACTACAAACCTCATCCTCATCACCTGTGTGAGTAAGTACAAACCTCCTCCTCATCACCTGTGTGAGGAACTACAAACCTCCTCCTTATCACCTGTGTGAGGAACTACAAACCTCCTCATCACCTGTGTGAGGAACTACAAACCTCATCCTCATCACCTGTGTGAGGAACTACAAACCTCATCCTCATCACCTGTGTGAGGAACTACAAACCTCCTCCTCCTCACCTGTGTGAGGAACAACAAACCTCCTCCTCCTCACCTGTGTGAGGAACAACAAACCTCCTCCTCATCACCAGTGTGAGGAACTACAAACCTCCTCCTCATCACCTGTGTGAGGAACTACAAACCTCCTCCTCATCACCTGTGTGAGGAACTACAAACCTCCTCCTCATCACCTGTGTGAGGAACTACAAACCTCCTCCTCATCACCTGTGTGAGGAACTACAAACCTCCTTCTCATCACCTGTGTGAGGAACTACAAACCTCCTTCTCATCACCTGTGTGAGGAACTACAAACCTCCTCCTCATCACCTGTGTGAGGAACTACAAACCTCCTCCTTATCACCTGTGTGAGGAACTACAAACCTCCTCCTTATCACCTGTGTGAGGAACTACAAACCTCCTCCTCCTCACCTGTGTGAGGAACTACAAACTACAAACCTCCTCCCCATCACCTGTGTGAGGCACTACAAACCTCCTCATCACCTGTGTGAGGAACTACAAACCTCCTCCAACATCACCTGTGTGAGTAACTACAAACCTCCTCCTCATCACCTGTGTGAGTAACTACAAACTCCTCCACATCACCTGTGTGAGGAACAAAAAAAAACCTCCTCATCACCTGTGTGAGGAACTACAAACCTCCTCCTTATCACCTGTGTGAGGAACTACAAACCTCCTCATCACCTGTGTGAGGAACAAACCTCATCCTCATCACCTGTGTGAGGAACTACAAACCTCATCCTCATCACCTGTGTGAGGAACTACAAACCTCCTCCTCCTCACCTGTGTGAGGAACAACAAACCTCCTCCTCCTCACCTGTGTGAGGAACAACAAACCTCCTCCTCATCACCAGTGTGAGGAACTACAAACCTCCTCCTCATCACCTGTGTGAGGAACTACAAACCTCCTCCTCATCACCTGTGTGAGGAACTACAAACCTCCTCCTCATCACCTGTGTGAGGAACTACAAACCTCCTCCTCATCACCTGTGTGAGGAACTACAAACCTCCTTCTCATCACCTGTGTGAGGAACTACAAACCTCCTTCTCATCACCTGTGTGAGGAACTACAAACCTCCTCCTCATCACCTGTGTGAGGAACTACAAACCTCCTCCTTATCACCTGTGTGAGGAACTACAAACCTCCTCCTTATCACCTGTGTGAGGAACTACAAACCTCCTCCTCCTCCTCACCTGTGTGAGGAACTACAAACTACAAACCTCCTCCCCATCACCTGTGTGAGGCACTACAAACCTCCTCATCACCTGTGTGAGGAACTACAAACCTCCTCCACATCACCTGTGTGAGTAACTACAAACCTCCTCCTCATCACCTGTGTGAGTAACTACAAACTCCTCCACATCACCTGTGTGAGGAACAAAAAAACCTCCTCCTCATCACCTGTGTGAGTAACTACAAACCTCCTCCACATCACCTGTGTGAGGAACAAAAAAACCTCCTCCTCATCACCTGTGTAAGGAACTACAAACCTCCTCATCACCTGTGTGAGTAAGTACAAACCTCCTCCTCATCACCTGTGTGAGTAAGTACAAACCTCCTCCTCATCACCTGTGTGAGTAAGTACAAACCTCCTCATCACCTGTGTGAGGAACTACAAACCTCCTCATCACCTGTGTGAGGAACTACAAACCTCCTCCTCATCACCTGTGTGAGGAACTACAAACCTCCTCCTCATCACCTGTGTGAGGAACTACAAACCTCCTCCTCATCACCTGTGTGAGGAACTACAAACCTCCTCCTTATCACCTGTGTGAGGAACTACAAACCTCATCCTCATCACCTGTGTGAGGAACTACAAACCTCATCCTCATCACCTGTGTGAGGAACTACAAACCTCCTCCTCCTCACCTGTGTGAGGAACAACAAACCTCATCCTCATCACCTGTGTGAGGAACTACAAACCTCCTCCTCATCACCTGTGTGAGGAACTACAAACCTCCTCCTCATCACCTGTGTGAGGAACTACAAACCTCCTCCTCATCACCTGTGTGAGGAACAACAAACCTCCTCCTCATCACCTGTGTGAGGAACTACAAACCTCCTCCTCATCACCTGTGTGAGGAACTACAAACCTCCTCCTCATCACCTGTGTGAGGAACTACAAACCTCCTCCTCATCACCTGTGTGAGGAACTACAAACCTCCTCCTCATCACCTGTGTGAGGAACTACAAACCTCCTCCTCATCACCTGTGTGAGGAACTACAAACCTCCTCCTCATCACCTGTGTGAGGAACTACAAACCTCCTCCTCATCACCTGTGTGAGGAACTACAAACCTCCTCCTCATCACCTGTGTGAGGAACTACAAACCTCCTCCTCATCACCTGTGTGAGGAACTACAAACCTCCTCCTTATCACCTGTGTGAGGAACTACAAACCTCCTCCTCCTCACCTGTGTGAGGAACTACAAACTACAAACCTCCTCCCCATCACCTGTGTGAGGCACTACAAACCTCCTCCTCTTTCACCACCTCCTTCTCCTCTTCCATCTTTTCCTCCTCCTCCTCCTTCTACTCCTCTTCCTCCTTTTTTTCTCTTAATCCTTGACCTCCTTCACCCCGTCTTATCTTTCTCCTCCTCCTTCTTTTCAATCTTCTCCTCCTTCTTCCTTCTCATCCTCCTTTTCCTCCTCCACCCTCTGCTCCTCCCCCCCCCCCCCCCCCCCCCCCCCGCTTTCTCCTCATCCTCCTCACCTGTGTGCTGGAAGTTTGTTCTCTCTTCATCGTATGTAAACCACATCTTTGACTCTCGTCTCTCAATGAAGAAGCTAAAGCAAAATGAAAAAGAGGCGGTGACTATCCATATATATCTATATCCATACACACACATCTATATTATCTATATCCACACACACACACACACATCTATATTATCTACATCCACACACACACATCTATATTATCTATATCCACACACACATCTATATTATCTATATCCACACACATATCTATATTATCTATATCCACACACACATCTATATTATCTATATCCACACACACACATCTATATTATCTATATCCACACACACATATCTATATTATCTATATCCACATATCTATATTATCTATATCCACACACACACATCTATATTATCTATATCCATACACACATATCTATATTATCTATATCCACATATCTATATTATCTATATCCACACACATCTATATTATCTATATCCACACACACACACACACATCTATATTATCTATATCCATACACACATATCTATATTATCTATATCCACATATCTATATTATCTATATCCACACACATCTATATTATCTATATCCATACACACATCTATATTATCTATATCCACACACACATATCTATATTATCTATATCCACACACACATATCTATATTATCTATATCCACACACACATATCTATATTATCTATATCCACACACACATATCTATATTATCTATATCCACACACATATCTATATTATCTATATCCACACACATATCTATATTATCTATATCCACACACATACATCTATATTATCTATATCCACACACATATCTATATTATCTATATCCACACACATATCTATATTATCTATATCCACACACATATCTATATTATCTATATCCACACACACATATCTATATTATCTATATCCACACATATCTATATTATCTATATCCACACATATCTATATTATCTATATCCACACACATATATCTATATTATCTATATCCACACACACACACATCTATATTATCTATATCCACACACACACATATCTATATTATCTATATCCACACACACATCTATATTATCTATATCCACACACACACATCTATATTATCTATATCCACACACACACATCTATATTATCTATATCCACACACACACACATCTATATTATCTATATCCACACACACATCTATATTATCTATATCCACACACACATCTATATTATCTATATCCACACACACATCTATATTATCTATATCCACACACACATCTATATTATCTATATCCACACACACATCTATATTATCTATATCCACACATACATCTATATTATCTATATCCACACACACATATCTATATTATCTATATCCACACACATCTATATTATCTATATCCACACACACACATCTATATTATCTATATCCACACACACATCTATATTATCTATATCCACACACACATATCTATATTATCTATATCCACACACACATCTATATTATCTATATCCACACACATCTATATTATCTATATCCACACACACACATCTATATTATCTATATCCACACACACATCTATATTATCTATATCCACACACATCTATATTATCTATATCCACACACACACATCTATATTATCTATATCCACACACATATCTATATTATCTATATCCATACACATCTATATTATCTATATCCACACACATATCTATCTATTATCTATATCAACACACATATCTATATTATCTATATCCGCACACATATCTATATTATCTATATCCACACACATATCTATATTATCTATATCCACACACATATCTATATTATCTATATCCACACACATATCTATCTATTATCTATATCAACACACATATCTATATTATCTATATCCGCACACATATCTATATTATCTATATCCACACACATATCTATATTATCTATATCCACACACACATATCTATATTATCTATATCCACACACATCTATATTATCTATATCCACACACATATCTATATTATCTATATCCACACACATATCTATATTATCTATATCCACACACATATCTATATTATCTATATCCACACACATATCTATATTATCTATATCCACACACATATCTATATTATCTATATCCACACACACATCTATATTATCTATATCCACACACACACATCTATATTATCTATATCCACACACACACATCTATATTATCTATATCCACACACATATCTATATTATCTATATCCACACACACATCTATATCCACACACATATCTATATTATCTATATCCACACACACACATCTATATTATCTATATCCACACACATATCTATATTATCTATATCCACACACACATCTATATCCACACACATATCTATATTATCTATATCCACACACACACACACATCTATATTATCTATATCCACACACACACACACATCTATATTATCTATATCCACACATATCTATATTATCTATATCCACACACACATCTATATTATCTATATCCACACACACATATCTATATTATCTATATCCACACACATATCTATATTATCTATATCCACACACACACACACATCTATATTATCTATATCCACACATATCTATATTATCTATATCCACACACACACACACATCTATATTATCTATATCCACACATATCTATATTATCTATATCCACACACACATCTATATTATCTATATCCACACACACATATCTATATTATCTATATCCACACACACATATCTATATTATCTATATCCACACACACACATATCTATATTATCTATATCCACACACACATCTATATTATCTATATCCACACACACATATCTATATTATCTATATCCACACACACATATCTATATTATCTATATCCACACACATCTATATTATCTATATCCACACACACACACATCTATATTATCTATATCCACACACATATCTATATTATCTATATCCACACACATCTATATTATCTATATCCACACACACACATCTATATTATCTATATCCACACACACACATATCTATATTATCTATATTCACACACACACACACATCTATATTATCTATATCCACACACACACATATCTATATTATCTATATCCACACACACATCTATATTATCTATATCCACACACACATCTATATTATCTATATCCACACACACATATCTATATTATCTATATCCACACACACATATCTATATTATCTATATCCACACACACATCTATATTATCTATATCCACACACACACATATCTATATTATCTATATCCACACACACACATATCTATATTATCTATATCCACACACACATCTATATTATCTATATCCACACACACATCTATATTATCTATATCCACACACATATCTATATTATCTATATCCACACACACATATCTATATTATCTATATCCACATATCTATATTATCTATATCCACACACATACATCTATATTATCTATATCCACACACATACATCTATATTATCTATATCCACACACACATATCTATATTATCTATATCCACACACACATATCTATATTATCTATATCCACACACATATCTATATTATCTATATCCACACACATATCTATATTATCTATATCCACACACATATCTATATTATCTATATCCACACACATATCTATATTATCTATATCCACACACATATCTATATTATCTATATCCACACACATATCTATATTATCTATATCCACACACATATCTATATTATCTATATCCACACACACATATCTATATTATCTATATCCACACACACATATCTATATTATCTATATCCACACACACATATCTATATTATCTATATCCACACACACATATCTATATTATCTATATCCACACACATCTCTATATTATCTATATCCACACACATCTCTATATTATCTATATCCACACACATCTCTATATTATCTATATCCAAACACATATCTATATTATCTATATCCACACACACACATATCTATATTATCTATATCCACACACACATATCTATATTATCTATATCCACACACATCTCTATATTATCTATATCCACACACATCTCTATATTATCTATATCCACACACATATCTATATCCACACACATATCTATATTATCTATATCCACACACACACATATCTATATTATCTATATCCACACACACATATCTATATTATCTATATCCACACACATCTATATTATCTATATCCACACACACATATCTATATTATCTATATCCACACACATCTCTATATTATCTATATCCACACACATCTCTATATTATCTATATCCACACACATATCTATATTATCTATATCCACACACACACATATCTATATTATCTATATCCACACACACATATCTATATTATCTATATCCACACACACATATCTATATTATCTATATCCACACACACATATCTATATTATCTATATCCACACACACATCTATATTATCTATATCCACACACATATCTATATTATCTATATCCACACACATATCTATATTATCTATATCCACACATATCTATATTATCTATATCCACACACACACACACATCTATATTATCTATATCCACACACACATCTATATTATCTATATCCACACACACATCTATATTATCTATATCCACACACACATCTATATTATCTATATCCACACACATCTATATTATCTATATCCACACACACACATCTATATTATCTATATCCACACACATATCTATATCCACACACATATCTATATTATCTATATCCACACACATATCTATATTATCTATATCCACACACACATCTATATTATCTATATCCACACACATATCTATATCCACACACATATCTATATCCACACACATATCTATATCCACACACACACACACATCTATATTATCTATATCCACACACACATCTATATTATCTATATCCACACATATCTATATTATCTATATCCACACACACATCTATATTATCTATATCCACACACACATCTATATTATCTATATCCACACACATCTATATTATCTATATCCACACACACATCTATATTATCTATATCCACACACACATCTATATTATCTATATCCACACATATCTATATTATCTATATCCACACACACACACATCTATATTATCTATATCCACACACACATCTATATTATCTATATCCATACACACATATCTATATTATCTATATCCACACACACATCTATATTATCTATATCCACACACACATCTATATTATCTATATCCACACACACATCTATATTATCTATATCCACACACACACACACATCTATATTATCTATATCCACACACACACACATCTATATTATCTATATCCACACACACATCTATATTATCTATATCCACACACACACATCTATATTATCTATATCCACACACACATATCTATATTATCTATATCCACACACATCTATATTATCTATATCCACACACACATCTATATTATCTATATCCACACACACATCTATATTATCTATATCCACACACACATCTATATTATCTATATCCACACACACATCTATATTATCTATATCCACACACACACACATCTATATTATCTATATCCACACACACACACATCTATATTATCTATATCCACACACACACACATCTATATTATCTATATCCACACACACATATCTATATTATGTATATCCACACACACACACACACATCTATATTATCTATATCCACACACACACACATCTATATTATCTATATCCACACACACACATCTATATTATCTATATCCACACACACATATCTATATTATCTATATCCACACATCTATATTATCTATATCCACACACACATCTATATTATCTATATCCACACACACACACATCTATATTATCTATATCCACACACACATCTATATTATCTATATCCACACACACACACATCTATATTATCTATATCCACACACACACATATCTATATTATCTATATCCACACACATCTATATTATCTATATCCACACACACACATCTATATTATCTATATCCACACACACACATCTATATTATCTATATCCACACACACATCTATATTATCTATATCCACACACATATCTATATTATCTATATCCACACACATATCTATATTATCTATATCCACACACACACATCTATATTATCTATATCCACACATATCTATATTATCTATATCCACACACATATCTATATTATCTATATCCACACACACACACATCTATATTATCTATATCCACACACACACACATCTATATTATCTATATCCACACACACATATCTATATTATCTATATCCACATATCTATATTATCTATATCCACACACACATCTATATTATCTATATCCACACACATATCTATATTATCTATATCCACACACACACATCTATATTATCTATATCCACACATATCTATATTATCTATATCCACACACACATCTATATTATCTATATCCACACACATCTATATTATCTATATCCACACACACATCTATATTATCTATATCCACACATATCTATATTATCTATATCCACACACATCTATATTATCTATATCCACACACACATATCTATATTATCTATATCCACACATATCTATATTATCTATATCCACACACATATCTATATTATCTATATCCACACACACATCTATATTATCTATATCCACACATATCTATATTATCTATATCCACACACATCTATATTATCTATATCCACACACACATATCTATATTATCTATATCCACACATATCTATATTATCTATATCCACACACACATCTATATTATCTATATCCACACACACACACATCTATATTATCTATATCCACACACACATATCTATATTATCTATATTATCTATATCCACACACACATCTATATTATCTATATCCACACACACATATCTATATTATCTATATCCACACACACACATCTATATTATCTATATCCACACATATCTATATTATCTATATCCACACACATTTCCCTTACGTCCTAACCAGCAGGATAAGTGGGAATATCTGCCCCTGTGAACTGGTAGGACAGACAGAATGTTAATGAAGTCAAGCAAATAAAATAGCAATTAATGACTAATTGGCCCCAACAACAGTGCGGTTTTTTCTGTCCTGTCGGACTGATGGACAGACGGTGCGGCCTCCATAGGCTGCTGTACACATTACTAACCTTTGTCTTATTCTTGATGATCAGCTGTTCTGCCGCCTCCCTGATCTCTGCAGGTTATGGACGATTATCCTGTTGGTTTGTTACAGGAGCCGTGTGTCGCTCCATGTTCTGCTTCTTTATGTTCTATACTCTGTTACTGCTCTTGTATACTCTGTATACTTTCCTGACAGTGCTCCTGTATACTCTGTATACTGTCGCTGCTTCTGTATACTCTGTATCTGTATGCTCTGTATACTTTGTTACTGCTCTTGTATACTCTGTATACTTTCCTGACAGTGCTCCTGTATACTCCGTATACTGTCGCTGCTTCTGTATACTCTGTTTCTGTATGCTCTGTATACTTTGTTACTGCTCCTGTATACTCTGTATACTTTCCTGACAGTGCTCCTGTATACTCCGTATACTGTCGCTGCTTCTGTATACTCTGTATCTGTATGCTCTGTATACTTTGTTACTGCTCTTGTATACTCTGTATACTTTCCTGACAGTGCTCCTGTATACTCCGTATACTGTCGCTGCTTCTGTATACTCTGTATCTGTATCTGTATGCTCTGTATACTTTGTTACTGCTCTTGTATACTCTGTATACTTTCCTGACAGTGCTCCTGTATACTCCGTATACTGTCGCTGCTTCTGTATACTCTGTTTCTGTATGCTCTGTATACTTTGTTACTGCTCTTGTATACTCTGTATACTTTCCTGACAGTGCTCCTGTATACTCCGTATACTGTCGCTGCTTCTGTATACTCTGTATCTGTATCTGTATGCTCTGTATACTTTGTTACTGCTCTTGTATACTCTGTATACTTTCCTGACAGTGCTCCTGTATACTCCGTATACTGTTGCTGCTTCTGTATACTCTGTTTCTGTATGCTCTGTATACTTTGTTACTGCTCTTGTATACTCTGTATACTTTCCTGACAGTGCTCCTGTATACTCCGTATACTGTCGCTGCTTCTGTATACTCTGTATCTGTATCTGTATGCTCTGTATACTTTGTTACTGCTCTTGTATACTCTGTATACTTTCCTGACAGTGCTCCTGTATACTCCGTATACTGTCGCTGCTTCTGTATACTCTGTTTCTGTATGCTCTGTATACTTTGTTACTGCTCTTGTATACTCTGTAAACTTTCTTGGCTGTTACTGATCCTGTATACTCTGTATACTGTCGCTGCTTCCATGTACACTGTGTCTGCTCCATACTCCTCATTGCTCTGTGTGTTTGCTGTTTATAAAGTTATCCTGTTTGATTCCCCTCAGCTGACGTCTGATGTCACTCCGGAGGCGGGGCCTAACTCCAATGGAGCCAAATTCAAATAGGAAAACTCCACTCTGCTGCACGATGCCTGGTCAGTGACTAGTCTGCAGTCTGTGTATATATACAGTACAGTGATCAGTGACTAGTCTGCAGTCTGTATATATACAGTACAGTGGTCAGTGACTAGTCTGCAGTCTGTATATATACAGTACAGTGGTCAGTGACTAGTCTGCAGTCTGTATATATACAGTACAGTGGTCAGTGACTAGTCTGCAGTCTGTATATACAGTACAGTGGTCAGTGACTAGTCTGCAGTCTGTATATACAGTACAGTGGTCAGTGACTAGTCTGCAGTCTGTATATATACAGTACAGTGATCAGTGACTAGTCTGCAGTCTGTGTATATACAGTACAGTGGTCAGTGACTAGTCTGCAGTCTGTGTATATACAGTACAGTGGTCAGTGACTAGTCTGCAGTCTGTATATATACAGTACAGTGGTCAGTGACTAGTCTACAGTCTGTATATACAGTACAGTGATCAGTGACTAGTCTGCAGTCTGTGTATATACAGTACAGTGGTCAGTGACTAGTCTGCAGTCTGTGTATATACAGTATAGTGGTCAGTGACTAGTCTGCAGTCTGTATATATACAGTACAGTGGTCAGTGACTAGTCTGCAGTCTGTATATATACAGTACAGTGGTCAGTGACTAGTCTGCAGTCTGTATATATACAGTACAGTGGTCAGTGACTAGTCTGCAGTCTGTGTATATATACAGTACAGTGGTCAGTGACTAGTCTGCAGTCTGTGTATTTACAGTACAGTGGTCAGTGACTAGTCTGCAGTCTGTATATATACAGTACAGTGGTCAGTGACTAGTCTGCAGTCTGTATATATACAGTACAGTGGTCAGTGACTAGTCTGCAGTCTGTGTATTTACAGTACAGTGGTCAGTGACTAGTCTGCAGTCTGTATATATACAGTACAGTGGTCAGTGACTAGTCTGCAGTCTGTATATATACAGTACAGTGGTCAGTGACTAGTCTGCAGTCTGTGTATATACAGTACAGTGGTCAGTGACTAGTCTGCAGTCTGTATATATACAGTACAGTGGTCAGTGACTAGTCTGCAGTCTGTGTATATACAGCACATTGGTCAGTGACTAGTCTGCAGTCTGTATATACAGTACAGTGGTCAGTGACTAATCTGCAGTCTGTATATACAGTACAGTGGTCAGTGACTAGTCTGCAGTCTGTATATACAGTACAGTGGTCAGTGACTAGTCTGCAGTCTGTATATATACAGTACAGTGGTCAGTGACTAGTCTGCAGTCTGTATATATACAGTACAGTGGTCAGTGACTAGTCTGCAGTCTGTGTATATACAGTACAGTGGTCAGTGACTAGTCTGCAGTCTGTGTATATACAGTACAGTGGTCAGTGACTAGTCTGCAGTCTGTATATATACAGCACATTGGTCAGTGACTAGTCTGCAGTCTATATATACAGTACAGTGGTCAGTGACTAGTCTGCAGTCTGTATATATACAGTACAGTGGTCAGTGACTAGTCTGCAGTCTGTATATATACAGTACAGTGGTCAGTGACTAGTCTGCAGTCTGTATATACAGTACAGTGGTCAGTGACTAGTCTGCAGTCTGTGTATATACAGTACAGTGGTCAGTGACTAGTCTGCAGTCTGTATATATACAGTACAGTGGTCAGTGACTAGTCTGCAGTCTGTATATATACAGTACAGTGGTCAGTGACTAGTCTGCAGTCTGTATATATACAGTACAGTGGTCAGTGACTAGTCTGCAGTCTGTGTATATACAGTACAGTGGTCAGTGACTAGTCTGCAGTCTGTGTATATACAGTACAGTGGTCAGTGACTAGTCTGCAGTCTGTATATATACAGTACAGTGGTCAGTGACTAGTCTGCAGTCTATATATACAGTACAGTGGTCAGTGACTAGTCTGCAGTCTGTGTATATACAGTACAGTGGTCAGTGACTAGTCTGCAGTCTGTGTATTTACAGTACAGTGGTCAGTGACTAGTCTGCAGTCTGTATATATACAGTACAGTGGTCAGTGACTAGTCTGCAGTCTGTATATATACAGTACAGTGGTCAGTGACTAGTCTACAGTCTGTATATACAGTACAGTGGTCAGTGACTAGTCTGCAGTCTGTATATACAGTACAGTGGTCAGTGACTAGTCTGCAGTCAGTATATACAGTACAGTGGTCAGTGACTAGTCTGCAGTCTGTGTATATATACAGTACAGTGGTCAGTGACTAGTCTGCAGTCTGTGTATATATACAGTACAGTGGTCAGTGACTAGTCTGCAGTCTGTATATATACAGTACAGTGGTCAGTGACTAGTCTGCAGTCTGTATATATACAGTACAGTGGTCAGTGACTAGTCTGCAGTCTGTATATATACAGTACAGTGGTCAGTGACTAGTCTGCAGTCTGTGTATATATACAGTACAGTGGTCAGTGACTAGTCTGCAGTCTGTATATATACAGTACAGTGGTCAGTGACTAGTCTGCAGTCTGTATATATACAGTACAGTGGTCAGTGACTAGTCTGCAGTCTGTATATATACAGTACAGTGATCAGTGACTAGTCTGCAGTCTGTGTATATACAGTACAGTGGTCAGTGACTAGTCTGCAGTCTGTATATATACAGTACAGTGGTCAGTGACTAGTCTACAGTCTGTATATACAGTACAGTGATCAGTGACTAGTCTGCAGTCTGTATATATACAGTATAGTGGTCAGTGACTAGTCTGCAGTCTGTATATATACAGTACAGTGGTCAGTGACTAGTCTACAGTCTGTATATACAGTACAGTGATCAGTGACTAGTCTGCAGTCTGTATATATACAGTACAGTGGTCAGTGACTAGTCTGCAGTCTGTGTATATACAGTACAGTGGTCAGTGACTAGTCTGCAGTCTGTGTATATACAGTACAGTGGTCAGTGACTAGTCTGCAGTCTGTGTATATACAGTACAGTGGTCAGTGACTAGTCTGCAGTCTGTATATACAGTATAGTGGTCAGTGACTAGTCTGCAGTCTGTGTATATACAGTACAGTGGTCAGTGACTAGTCTGCAGTCTGTATATATACAGTACAGTGGTCAGTGACTAGTCTTCAGTCTGTATATATACAGTACAGTGGTCAGTGACTAGTCTGCAGTCTGTGTATATACAGTACAGTGGTCAGTGACTAGTCTGCAGTCTGTATATATACAGTACAGTGGTCAGTGACTAGTCTGCAGTCTGTATAAATACAGTACAGTGGTCAGTGACTAGTCTGCAGTCTGTATATATACAGTACAGTGGTCAGTGACTAGTCTGCAGTCTGTATATACAGTACAGTGGTCAGTGACTAGTCTGCAGTCTGTATATATACAGTACAGTGGTCAGTGACTAGTCTGCAGTCTGTGTATATACAGTACAGTGGTCAGTGACTAGTCTGCAGTCTGTATATATACAGTACAGTGGTCAGTGACTAGTCTGCAGTCTGTATATATACAGTACAGTGGTCAGTGACTAGTCTGCAGTCTGTATATATACAGTATAGTGGTCAGTGACTAGTCTGCAGTCTGTATATACAGTACAGTGGTCAGTGACTAATCTGCAGTCTGTATATACAGTACAGTGGTCAGTGACTAGTCTGCAGTCTGTATATACAGTACAGTGGTCAGTGACTAGTCTGCAGTCTGTATATACAGTACAGTGGTCAGTGACTAGTCTGCAGTCTGTATATATACAGTACAGTGGTCAGTGACTAGTCTGCAGTCTGTATATATACAGTACAGTGGTCAGTGACTAGTCTACAGTCTGTATATACAGTACAGTGGTCAGTGACTAGTCTGCAGTCTGTATATATACAGTACAGTGGTCAGTGACTAGTCTGCAGTCTGTGTATATATACAGTACAGTGGTCAGTGACTAGTCTGCAGTCTGTGTATATACAGTATAGTGGTCAGTGACTAGTCTACAGTCTGTATATACAGTACAGTGGTCAGTGACTAGTCTGCAGTCTGTATATATACAGTACAGTGGTCAGTGACTAGTCTGCAGTCTGTGTATATATACAGTACAGTGGTCAGTGACTAGTCTGCAGTCTGTGTATATACAGTATAGTGGTCAGTGACTAGTCTGCAGTCTGTATATATACAGTACAGTGGTCAGTGACTAGTCTGCAGTCTGTATATATACAGTACAGTGGTCAGTGACTAGTCTGCAGTCTGTGTATATACAGTACAGTGGTCAGTGACTAGTCTGCAGTCTGTGTATATACAGTACAGTGGTCAGTGACTAGTCTGCAGTCTGTATATATACAGTACAGTGGTCAGTGACTAGTCTGCAGTCTGTATATATACAGTACAGTGGTCAGTGACTAGTCTGCAGTCTGTATATACAGTACAGTGGTCAGTGACTAGTCTGCAGTCTGTGTATATACAGTACAGTGGTCAGTGACTAGTCTGCAGTCTGTGTATATACAGTACAGTGGTCAGTGACTAGTCTGCAGTCTGTATATACAGTACAGTGGTCAGTGACTAGTCTGCAGTCTGTATATATACAGTACAGTGGTCAGTGACTAGTCTGTAGTCTGTATATATACAGTACAGTGGTCAGTGACTAGTCTGCAGTCTGTGTATATACAGTACAGTGGTCAGTGACTAGTCTGCAGTCTGTGTATATACAGTACAGTGGTCAGTGACTAGTCTGCAGTCTGTATATATACAGTACAGTGGTCAGTGACTAGTCTGCAGTCTGTATATATACAATACAGTGGTCAGTGACTAGTCTGCAGTCTGTATATATACAGCACATTGGTCAGTGACTAGTCTGCAGTCTGGGCTCCAGGTTCCAGCCCCATCAGGACATCTTCCGTAAGGAGCCATCAGTAACACCCATGTGTTCAGGCAGCACAGTGGTCAGTGACTAGCTCCGCCCATCAGTAACACCCATGTGTTCGGGCAGCACAGTGGTCAGTGACTAGCTCCGCCCATCAGTAACATCCATGTGTTCGGGCAGCACAGTGGTCAGTGACTAGCTCCGCCCATCAGTAACATCCATGTGTTCGGGCAGCACAGTGGTCAGTGACTAGCTCCGCCCATCAGTAGCATCCATGTGTTCGGGCAGCACAGGGGTCAGTGACTAGCTCCGCCCATCAGTAGCATCCATGTGTTCGGGCAGCACAGTGGTCAGTGACTAGCTCCGCCCATCAGTAACATCCATGTGTTCGGGCAGCACAGTGGTTAGTGACTAGCTCCGCCCATCAGTAACATCCATGTGTTCGGGCAGCACAGTGGTCAGTGACTAGCTCTGCCCATCAGTAACATCCATGTGTTCGGGCAGCACAGTGGTCAGTGACTAGCTCCGCCCATCAGGAACACCCATGTGTTCGGGCAGCACAGTGGTCAGTGACTAGCTCCGCCCATCAGTAACATCCATGTGATCGGGCAGCACAGTGGTCAGTGACTAGCTCCGCCCATCAGGAACATCCATGTGTTCGGGCAGCACAGTGGTCAGTGACTAGCTCCGCCCATCAGGAACACCCATGTGTTCGGGCAGCACAGTGGTCAGTGACTAGCTCCGCCCATCAGTAACATCCATGTGTTCGGGCAGCACAGTGGTCAGTGACTAGCTCCGCCCATCAGTAACATACATACTTTGTGTATTATAGAGAAGCTTTCCTGTGACAGTAATCTTGATGTAAAGATTTTTAGGGATCTTTTTGGGTACATTCCTGCCTCCGCCTTCCCTCCTAGTAGAGGATTTGTATTTACTTGTTTTCGGTGACTGTTCTGGGCGCCAGGTGACGTCTAACCACAGACATCTGTGACCCCCATCTGGCGGACACCTATGAATAATCCCAGGTGTCCTTCATGCTGTCCTGCTCTTCTGCCTGAGGCTGAACCATCAGGACGCTGTAATACGGGTAAAGACATTTGGAGTCTTCAGTCTGCGCCCAGCAGTGAGGACGCATCACACAGCGGATGAAGTTCACTCTTCTGAATCTAGGGGGCAGTGAAATATTTATTCTCAATGAAGACGACCCAGAGACTACTTAATCCATCCGCTCGGGGGACCAGGATCTTGGGGAAGCTCCAGAAGCCACCTCTAGGGGCCATGGGGCCTCAAAGTGGACGATTCTCTCCTCATATGAAGCTAAATAAGGCCTCCTGAGAAGGCGCCGCTAACCAAAGTGGACGAGTCTCTCCTCATATGAAGCTAAGTAAGGCCTCCTGAGAAGGTGCCGCTAACCAAAGTGGACGAGTCTCTCCTCATATGAAGCTAAGTAAGGCCTCCTGAGAAGGTGCCGCTAACCAAAGTGGACGAGTCTCTCCTCATATGAAGCTAAGTAAGGCCTCCTGAGAAGGCGCCGCTAACCAAAGTGGACGAGTCTCTCCTCATATGAAGCTAAATAAGGCCTCCTGAGAAGGTGCCGCTAACCAAAGTGCATGAGGCTCTCCTCATATGAAGCTAAATAAGGCATCCTGAGAAGGTGCCGCTAACCAAAGTGCACGAGGCTCTCCTCATATGAAGCTAAATAAGGCATCCTGAGAAGGTGCCGCTAACCAAAGTGGACGAGTCTCTCCTCATATGAAGCTAAATAAGGCCTCCTGAGAAGGTGCCGCTAACCAAAGTGGACGAGTCTCTCCTCATATGAAGCTAAATAAGGCCTCCTGAGAAGGTGCCGCTAACCAAAGTGGACGAGTGTCTCCTCATATGAAGCTAAATAAGGCCTCCTGAGAAGGTGCCGCTAACCAAAGTGGACGAGTGTCTCCTCATATGAAGCTAAATAAGGCCTCCTGAGAAGGTGCCGCTAACCAAAGTGGTCGAGTCTCTCCTCATATGAAGGTAAATAAGGCCTCCTGAGAAGGCGCCGCTAACCAAAGTGGACGTGTCTCTCCTCATATGAAGCTAAATAAGGCCTCCTGAGAAGGCGCCGCTAACCAAAGTGGACGAGTCTCTCCTCATATGAAGCTAAATAAGGCCTCCTGAGAAGGTGCCGCTAACCAAAGTGGACGAGTCTCTCCTCATATGAAGCTAAATAAGGCCTCCTGAGAAGGCGCCGCTAACCAAAGTGGACGAGTCTCTCCTCATATGAAGCTAAATAAGGCCTCCTGAGAAGGTGCCGCTAACCAAAGTGGACGAGTCTCTCCTCATATGAAGCTAAGTAAGGCCTCCTGAGAAGGTGCCGCTAACCAAAGTGGACGAGTCTCTCCTCATATGAAGCTAAGTAAGGCCTCCTGAGAAGGTGCCGCTAACCAAAGTGGACGAGTGTCTCCTCATATGAAGCTAAATAAGGCCTCCTGAGAAGGCGCCGCTAACCAAAGTGGACGAGTCTCTCCTCATATGAAGGTAAATAAGGCCTCCTGAGAAGGTGCCGCTAACCAAAGTGGACGAGTCTCTCCTCATATGAAGCTAAATAAGGCCTCCTGAGAAGGTGCCGCTAACCAAAGTGGACGTGTCTCTCCTCATATGAAGCTAAATAAGGCCTCCTGAGAAGGTGCCGCTAACCAAAGTGGACGTGTCTCTCCTCATATGAAGCTAAATAAGGCCTCCTGAGAAGGTGCCACTAACCAAAGTGGACGTGTCTCTCCTCATATGAAGTTAAATAAGGCCTCCTGAGAAGGCGCCGCTAACCAAAGTGGACGAGTCTCTCCTCATATGAAGCTAAATAAGGCCTCCTGAGAAGGCGCCGCTAACCAAAGTGGACGTGTCTCTCCTCATATGAAGCTAAATAAGGCCTCCTGAGAAGGTGCCGCTAACCAAAGTGGACGAGTCTCTCCTCATATGAAGCTAAATAAGGCCTCCTGAGAAGGTGCCGCTAACCAAAGTGGACGTGTCTCTCCTCATATGAAGCTAAATAAGGCCTCCTGAGAAGGTGCCGCTAACCAAAGTGGACGAGTGTCTCCTCATATGAAGCTAAATAAGGCCTCCTGAGAAGGTGCCGCTAACCAAAGTGGACGAGTGTCTCCTCATATGAAGTTAAATAAGGCCTCCTGAGAAGGCGCCACTAACCAAAGTGGATGAGTCTCTCCTCATATGAAGTTAAATAAGGCCTCCTGAGAAGGTGCCGCTAACCAAAGCGGTTTTACTCCATGTTCCCGATTGTGAGGATTCACTTGGAATGAAGTTCTGCGTCTAAGGTTGACTTAGCGTTTGCATAATTGTCTAAAAGGACCTTAGTCCCTGCTGTGCACAGGACCAACTTGCAGAACCCTATGGATTAAGGTGTAGAATGCACCTTAAGAAGATTCTACTCTGCTGCTGATCCCTCAGCTTCTGATTCATTCAGATATTGGTTCTCCTCTCAGGATGATAGCCAAGCACAATTTTAATCCATCTTATAGTGGATTTTCTTGTGATGCTGCTCTGCAAGCAATGTAAGATTGGCCTTAAATCTAGGCCTCTATCCTGCCAGGAGAAGGCCATTGTGGCTTAAACCTTGGATGCCTCCAAGTATAACGTATGTGCCTCTCTTACAAGCCAGGTCGGCTATTGGGCAGAACTTAATATATATGTAGGGCCTTGCAGATAAAAGCAAATGCCCCCCTCAAAACGTTTAGGTGTTGGGGTAACCAAGATCTAGGATCTAATCCTTTCTTGGCCAATCTAAGCCTCTAAGTGGCCATGGACCTCAGAAAGCGATAAAAAACGTTTTTCTGTGGGACAAGTAGTCCAGCTTATGACGTCCCTCTCATTCCGCTAACACTTCCAATATTTCCTCGTATTATTCGGACCTCCCATTGGAGGCCATGTCATTTTTTTCCCTGACAGAGTTTGTTCCAGATCCCTGGGTCCTGAATGTTATAGGATGGAGTACAGCATAGACTTTTTATTTATTTTCCCAGGAAAAGTTTATTTCCACGAAGTTACTTCTGTGAGAAGCATGCAGGTTTGTAGGAGTCTATCCTGGTATACAGGAGGAAAGGGGAGGGTCCTCTAGGAGTTTATTCGCCAGTTTTTTTCTTGTCCCAAAGTCTACCGATTCATAAGTAGAACAAAAGGAAGTAGACGGCACTCACCAGAAATCTGGAAACTTTATTTCTTCATATGCGGAGTCACGGGCAGGTCAGGGGATTAGCGGTGGGCAGGGGGCGTGTGTAGGAACGTTTCGTGTGTATGACGCACTTCCTCAGCCACGTAATGACTGTTTTGGATGAAACCATTAAATTCGTCATCAGCATCCTGAGACCAGGAGCCCTGATGGTCACACCAGATTGGTAGGATGCCCACCATCTCATCCCTGTGTGCCAGGCTCACAGGAAATATTCTGAGTGGCATGGAGCCTGGGCAGATGAAGCTCTTCAGTTGGCCACTTTGTCCTTCAGCATCACCTCAGCACTACATCTTAACCAAGATGGTCATAGCTGTAGTATTCCTCTATAAGAGGTTTGGATATCGTCCTGTTCTTGGATGATTGACTCTTCATGATGCCCTCAGAGGAAATTCTTCATCTTCTCTTCTGCTAGCTCAGTCTTTCTCCAGCAATTTGGCTGGATAATAAAGTGGCAGAAATCAGAGATCACCCTCCACACCAGGAGGTTTCTGGGCTTCATAGTAGATCTGCCAATATGACTCTTTCTCATTCTCCAGGAAAGAAAAAGAAGAAAGGCGCTCCCTGTGGAGTAAAGCCAGCACGAGGGTGGGGGAGGGGAAAGAATGAAATATCCGTGCTCACCCTGCTAAGTTGTGTGAGGACATACACAACTATGCTGAACACTTGAGATTTTAAGGATCACAATCCTGTCGTCTGCAGCCTTCCTGGAAGATATGTGGAATAAAACAAGACTTCAAAGAGAACCAGGATTTTCGGCGCTGACCATGAAGGAGATAGCGGAGCCCAGGTAGGGAAAGAGGTTTAATAGCAACGTGTTTCACTGCGCTTGCGCGGCTTCATCAGGCTTGACACACAGCAGTTGTTCAGAGGTTACATACTCACACGGTTAACCCATTAAAGTGCATGATAATAATATAATCCAGATAATATAACATATAAAAAATATAAAAGTAGCGACAAATGTATACATGCATGTATGAAACATACAACACTGATCATAACATATTAAAGCTAATTATAACCATATAAAAACATCAGAAAAGATCAAAAAAGATTCAAAAAGACGCATGATGTGAATTAGGTTCTAAACATAGGCTGAGAAAAGAGATTTTAAACTAAAAAGTTTAAAAAGTGAACTGCATGGTTTATGTCGGGAATATCAGACAAGGGCAAACGCTGTAATAGAACCAAAGAAAAAATTAGTTAAAGCAAATATAATAGAAAAATTATATAAATATATAAATTATATATGTAAATAAATATATAAGCAAAGAAATAATAAATGAAATCAACGAGTATTTTCAATTGTTTCATTTAAACCATGCGGAAATAAAGTTGCTAGCTTATGGATCTAAAAGCTCTCACGATTAATGAAACATTGAAACCTATTTAAATTGTTTTTAAAATGATCAAGTTTAAAGAATCTATACAATTATTGAGTTTTAACGAAAAATGTTTAGAAATACTATGCAGCATGTACCCGTGTCTGATATTCCATCTGTGACGGTTCATATGTGCACGGACTGTTTGTACAGTACGGCCCACATATTGCAAACCGCACTGACAGGACAATAGGTATATGGCAAAATGAGGTGAGGTTACCTTTGACTTTGTACTTAAAAGTATGCGCTGATTTGAAGACGGTTGTGGGTTTGATTAGATCACAGCACATACAGCGTGAACTGTGTCCATAGATCTAAACTTTAATTTGTCAGGAGCAATACGATTATGTAAATGAAGAGATCTTTTAAACGTAATATTCGGGGTAGTAGGGAGAACATTTTTAAGTATAGGGTCACCGCACAAAATAGGCCAGTGTTTCAATAGTATTTTTCTAATATTAGTGGCTTCATTATTAAAGTTAGTAATAAAGTTGTATTTATGATTAGACCTGTTTGAAGAAGATTTTTTATTAGTAGACGGTAATTTTGGGGTGACCAATTCTGATTGAGTTCTTCTTTTTACCTTATTGTAAGCATCCGAAAGCACTTTATCAGGGTAACCTTTTTCCTGAAAACACCCCCTAAGGACAGCAGCCTGCGCATCAAAGCTGTCATCAGATGTACAGTTCTTTCTGATGCGCAGGTACTGGCCATAGGCGACACCACAAAGCCAATTGGGGTAATGCGCACTTTCATAACTTAAAAAACTATTAATATCTACCTTTTTTTTAAAAAGGTTTTAGTACTGATATGTCCAAAAGCGGATCTGGATATTTCCAGATCCAAAAATTGGATCATATCTTTAGAATATTGCATGGTGAAATTGAGACCCCAGGAATTTTGATTCAACTCTCTAACAAATTGTTCAGCCTGCAAAAATGAACCACTCCAAATTATAAATAATTCATAAATATATCTACGATAAAAACAAACAAACTGAATAAAAGCAGGGGACTGCCATCACTAGGGACTCGAATCGCCCCATAAATACATTTGCGTAACTGGGGGCGAAACGAGTCCCCATGGCACAGCCCCTGGTCTGCCTGTACAGAACTTCATTAAACATAAAAATATTGTGATCTAGAATAAAATGAATAGAATCTAACAAATACAGATTGATCAGTGTTGAGTGTTGTATCATTCGAAAAAATGTAATGTATGGCTGATAGACCCAAGTCTGTTTGGATATTTGAATAGAGAGAGCAGACATATAAAGTTAAAAAGGAAAAAGTGGGAGGTAAAGTAATATTTAATTCATAAATCAACTGAGTCTATCACGTAGATATGAAGGCAATTTTAGAACGTAAGGTTGTAAAAAAAGATCAATAAAATGAGAAAGGTTGGCTGTAAGAGAGGCAACACCTGAAATGATAGGACGACCAGGGGGTTTTAAAGGGTTCTTGTGTAATTTAGGTAAATAATAAAAATGGGGAATATTATAATGTTTAATGTTTAGAAATTTGTGCTTTTTAGTTTAAAATTGAAATACCCTATGAAAATCTTTTTTTCTCAGCCTATGTTTAGAACCTAATTCACATCATGCGTCTTTTTGAATATTTTTTTTTATCTTTTCTGATGTTTTTATATGGTTATAATTAGCTTTAATATGTTATGATCAGTGTTGTATGTTTCATACATGCATGTATACATTTGTCGCTACTTTTATATTTTTTATATGTTATATTATCTGGATTATATTATTATCATGCACTTTAATGGGTTAATTCCGTGTGAGTATATAACCCCTGAACAACTGCTGTGTGTTAAGCCTGATGAAGCCGCGCAAGCGTGGTGAAACACTATGCTATTAAACCTCTTTCCTTACCTGGGCTCCGCTATCTCCTTCATGGTTCTCTTTGAAGTCTTGTTTTATTTATTATCATTCTCCAGGAAGGAAGATGCGTTCCAGAGCAGCAGAGTTTCTCAGGTACCTCGTCAGGTAACCATCTGATGAAGATGTTTGGCCTAATGTCTGCGGCTGTGGACATAGTCCGTGGGCCTTGTGGCATATTCGCCCTCCTTTATGGATGTTCTAAGTCAATGGAATCGCACTCCCAGAGGGCTAGAGATAAGTGCTCCCTGTCATCACAAAGTCTCCACTTCCTGAAGTGGTGGAAGCAGGTCTAAGATGGTGTGTCTTTGATCCAACCCATTTGGATCTTCTTGACGACAGATACATCCCTTCTAGGCTGGGGTGCCCATCCACAAGAGGATCTTTGGGTTCTCAAGAGCTGTGATGTCATCCTACCTGAGGAGCTCAGGGTAATCCGGATGGCTCTTTCATTTTCCCCCCTTATCAGAAGAAGGCTGTAAGGGTTCGCTCAGTCAACTCTGCGGTTTCCTACATGAACAGACAGGGAGGCACCAGGTCTCGTTTTCTACTCTCAGAAATAGGTCTAATTCTCCCTTGGGCAGAGCAGAATCTTTTCTCACCTTTGCCGTCCACATTCAGGGGTCCTGAATGCAGCTGTGGATCATGGGATCAGAGGTCTCAGTCCAAAGGGAATTGTCCCCGAGTCAGAAGGTCTTTCATCAGATCACTCTCCGGTGAGGTCGCCCAGACTTGGATCTTATGGCGACAAGATTCAATGCCAAAGTGGAAACATTCTTCCCTGTTGGGATGACAATCCTCTGGCACTAGACGCTCTGTACATGGAAGTTCAGACTGGCCTACAACTTTTCCTTCCACTGCCATGATACCAAGGTATTGATGGAAATCCGGCAGTACCATGCCTCAGTAGAGGTCTTGGTTTACCCATCTCATGTAGATGAGCCGAGGGCACTATTGGAGACTTCCCCCAATGCAGAACCCCGGGGCACTCAGCTCTGCCTGGATCCAACTCATTCTGACAGCCTGAAGATTGAGGAGTCCCTTCTAGACTCTAGAGAGCTATCAGCAGTGGTCTTAAGAATGATCTCACACTCTAGAGCTCCTTCCACAGTCAAGGCCTAACGTTTCTTCAGTGGTGTCCGTCATGAAGTTCCTCAGGACCCTCCGCTGTCTGCTATTCTACAGTTTATACAGGACAGGCGGGATAAGGCCTCAGCCCTTTCTACACTTTAAGGTGAAGATTTCAGCTCTTTCTGAAGCCTTCGGTAGATCGTTACTTTAAGACCCCCTGATGAAGAAGTTCCTTAAGGGAACCAGATGTTTCAAGCCTAGTTTCTCAAGACCTAGTCCGCGGTGGGATCTCTTAGCAGCACTTAAGGGGGTGAGTGGTCCCCCCTCTGAGCCCCTGGAAGAGGTGGAGTTCAGGTTTATTCCTTGTAAAGTGACCTTCTTATTAGCGCTGACATTGGAGAACTACAATGCCAAGCGCTAAGGAAAACTACAGAACCTTTCAGCGTTTGAGCCATGTACTCTATTCCTTCCAGATAGTTCCATTATGCTTTACTCACCTTCCTACCTAAGGTGCCTCTAGTACATAATAGTCAGTAAGTTGATACTTACCTGTTTTATGTCTTTCTCCATCCTCTCCAGGAGTAGGATCCCTCCATGCCCTGGATGTGACCAGAGGTGAAGAACTATATTGAGCGATCCAGGGAGTTCAGAAGATCAGGGAATCTTCTAATATTCTTTCCTTGGCAGGAATAAGGTATGAAGGCCTCCAAGCCTTCCCTGAGTAGGTGGATTAAGGAGGCTATAAAGGAGTCATTTACTTCCAGGATCAGCCTCCTGCCGCTGTCACTGCTCATTCCCGAGCAGTGTCTACTAGCTGGGCCTGTCAGGCCCTTATTCCCTTGGAACATCATTACAGGATTGACCTCAGGGGTTCGGAAGACACTGCCTTGTGCGGTCTGTTCTGAATTCCATTCAGCCTGAAGTCCCTACCCAATAGGATTACTTCTTGCTAAGTCCCCACTTTGCTGCTGGTTAGGGCGTAAGGGAAGCGTTAATTTCTTAACGTAAATTTGTTTTCCCTTAGTCCTAACAGCAGCACACAAATTTCCCTCCCTTATGTTTAATCTTTTTTTTCCTTTTTTCCTTGTTATATAACGCACTGTTGTTGGGGGAGTGTCCCCTCTTATAGGTAGGAGGTGGGGGTTAATTAGTCATTAATTGCTATTTTATTTGCTTGACTTCATTAACATTCCGTCTGTCCTACCAGTTCACAGGGGCAGATATTCCCCACTTGTGCTGCTGTTAGGACGTAAGGGAAAACAAATTTACGTTAAGAAATTAACACATCTATATTATCTATATCCACACACACATATATCTATATCCATACACACATATCTATATCTACACACATATATCTATATCCATACACACATATCTATATCTACACACATATATCTATATCCATACACACCTATCTATATCTACACACATATCTATATCCATACACATCTATATTATCTATATCCACACACACATCTATATTATCTATATCCACACACACATCTATATTATCTATATTATCTATATCCACACACACACACACATCTATATTATCTATATCCACACATACACATCTATATTATCTATATCCACACACACACATCTATATTATCTATATCCACACACACACATCTATATTATCTATATCCACACATCTATATTATCTATATTATCTATATCCACACACACATCTATATTATCTATATTATCTATATCCACACACACACACACATCTATATTATCTATATCCACACATACACATCTATATTATCTATATCCACACACACACATCTATATTATCTATATCCACACACACACATCTATATTATCTATATCCACACATCTATATTATCTATATTATCTATATCCATCGCTCGCGTTTCCTCCTGCACCTCACAAACAGCCCTATAAAGAGTCACCTCTGTCAAATGGAACATAGCTGTAATACCGCCTATAACCTGGAGGTCAGGAGTGGCGCTGTTTCTGGAGTAATGCAGCAGTTCTTCCCGATTATCCCCCTGTAATAATTGAAGGAGCCGGATCCATCATCTTTACCTGAACATTCTTTTCTTCCTCAGGAAAATCACCACGAAAATGAGAACGATGATCAGCAGGAGGACGCCCGCGATCACCCCGAATATTAACCCGTAAAATCCAGGCGATCGCTCATAGAGCTCACACTGATCTCCAATGTACCGGTAGAAATCACGCTTGTAGCACCTAGAACCAATAACAGATTTATTACAGCTCCTGTGACCTCCTGACACTGCACACGTCTCTATCATCTCATTACAGCTGACACTGCACACGTCTCTATCATCTCATTACAGCTGACACTGCGCACACGTCTCTATCATCTCATTACAGCTGACACTGCGCACACGTCTCTATCATCTCATTACAGCTGACACTGCGCACACGTCTCTATCATCTCATTACAGCTGACACTGCGCACACGTCTCTATCATCTCATTACAGCTGACACTGCGCACACGTCTCTATCATCTCATTACAGCTGACACTGCGCACACGTCTCTATCATCTCATTACAGCTGACACTGCGCACACGTCTCTATCATCTCATTACAGCTGACACTGCGCACACGTCTCTATCATCTCATTACAGCTGACACTGCGCACACGTCTCTATCATCTCATTACAGCTGACACTGCGCACACGTCTCTATCATCTCATTACAGCTGACACTGCGCACACGTCTCTATCATCTCATTACAGCTGACACTGTGCGCACACGTCTCTATCATCTCATTACAGCTGACACTGTGCGCACACGTCTCTAGCATCTTATTACAGCTGACACTGTGCGCACACGTCTCTATCATCTCATTACAGCTGACACTGTGCGCACACGTCTCTAGCATCTCATTACAGCTGACACTGTGCACACGTCTCTTATCATCTCATTACAGCTGACACTGTGCGCACACGTCTCTATCATCTCATTACAGCTGACACTGTGCGCACACGTCTCTATCATCTCATTACAGCTGACACTGTGCGCACACGTCTCTATCATCTCATTACAGCTGACACTGTGTGCACACGTCTCTATCATCTCATTACAGCTGACACTGTGTGCACACGTCTCTATCATCTCATTACAGCTGACACTGTGCGCACACGTCTCTATCATCTCATTACAGCTGACACTGTGCGCACACGTCTCTATCATCTCATTACAGCTGACACTGTGCGCACACGTCTCTATCATCTCATTACAGCTGACACTGTGCGCACACGTCTCTATCATCTCATTACAGCTGACACTGTGTGCACACGTCTCTATCATCTCATTACAGCTGACACTGTGTGCACACGTCTCTATCATCTCATTACAGCTGACACTGTGCGCACACGTCTCTATCATCTCATTACAGCTGACACTGTGCGCACACGTCTCTATCATCTCATTACAGCTGACACTGTGCGCACACGTCTATCATCTCATTACAGCTGACACTGTGCGCACACGTCTCTATCATCTCATCACAGCTGACACTGTGCGCGCACGTCTCTATCATCTCATCACAGCTGACACTGTGCGCGCACGTCTCTATCATCTCATCACAGCTGACACTGTGCGCGCACGTCTCTATCATCTCATCACAGCTGACACTGTGCGCACACGTCTCTATCATCTCATCACAGCTGACACTGTGTGCACACGTCTCTATCATCTCCTCACAGCTGACACTGTGCGCACACGTCTCTATCATCTCATTACAGCTGACACTGTGCGCACACGTCTCTATCATCTCATTACAGCTGACACTGTGCGC
Source organism: Hyla sarda (assembly GCF_029499605.1). Lineage (NCBI taxonomy): Eukaryota > Metazoa > Chordata > Amphibia > Anura > Hylidae > Hyla > Hyla sarda. Next base: position 272,232 of record NW_026609923.1, on the reverse strand, counting down.
ACACGTCTCTATCATCTCATCACAGCTGACACTGTGCGCACACGTCTCTATCATCTCATCACAGCTGACACTGTGCGCGCACGTCTCTATCATCTCATCACAGCTGACACTGTGCGCGCACGTCTCTATCATCTCATCACAGCTGACACTGTGCGCGCACGTCTCTATCATCTCATCACAGCTGACACTGTGCGCACACGTCTCTATCATCTCATCACAGCTGACACTGTGCACACACGTCTCTATCATCTCATCACAGCTGACACTGTGTGCACACGTCTCTATCATCTCATCACAGCTGACATTGTGCAGATGTCTCACGTAATCTAAGGAGATAAGTGTAACCCTCACATGCAGATGGAGCCATTGAGTGCGTTGTGGCAGTCTCCATTATAGTGGCAGTAGTCGGGGTTGTTGAAGCACGGCCCGGTGCAGTAACAGAACATACTATTACATATCACTGTGTAGTCAGCAAAATCAAGAGAACAATTGACGTAAATCTTCATCTGTTCTACCTCTGTAAAACAATAGAAATACAGTTAATGTAGTAATAAAAGCAAATAGGAGAAATAAGAAATGTCCTGGCCCGTCCCATGGAGCTCTACGTCTACCCAAACACCCCGTACATTCCAGATTTCAGGTGACCATCAGAGGTTTCAGGCGTATACCCCTCATGGAGGGCAACAGCTATCTATCCCACTGTAAAGGCTCCACTGACATATAGGCCACACCACGGAGGAAACAGTTACCATATATGAGCCATATAGGAGCAGTTACCGTATATGAGCCATATAGGAGCAGTTACCATATATGAGCCATATAGGAGCAGTTACCGTATATGAGCCATATAGGAGCAGTTACCGTATATGAGCCATATAGGAGCAGTTACCGTATATGAGCCATATAGGAGCAGTTACCATATATGAGCCATATAGGAGCAGTTACCATATATGAGCCATATAGGAGCAGTTGCCGTATATGAGCCATATAGGAGCAGTTGCCGTATATGAGCCATATAGGAGCAGTTGCCATATAGGAGCCATATAGGAGCAGTTACCGTATAGGAGCCATATAGGAGCAGTTACCGTATAGGAGCCATATAGGAGCAGTTACTGTATATGAGCCATATAGGAGCAGTTGCCATATAGGAGCCATATAGGAGCAGTTACCGTATAGGAGCCATATAGGAGCAGTTACTGTATATGAGCCATATAGGAGCAGTTACCGTATATGAGCCATATAGGAGCAGTTACCGTATATGAGCCATATAGGAGCAGTTACCGTATATGAGCCATATAGGAGCAGTTACCGTATAGGAGCCATATAGGAGCAGTTACCGTATAGGAGCCATATAGGAGCAGTTACCGTATATGAGCCATATAGGAGCAGTTACCACATAGGAGCCATATAGGAGCAGTTACCACATAGGAGCCATATAGGAGCAGTTACCGTATAGGAGCCATATAGGAGCAGTTACCGTATATGAGCCATATAGGAGCAGTTACCACATAGGAGCCATATAGGAGCAGTTACCGTATAGGAGCCATATAGGAGCAGTTACCGTATAGGAGCCATATAGGAGCAGTTACCGTATAGGAGCCATATAGGAGCAGTTACCGTATAGGAGCCATTTAGGAGCAGTTACCGTATATGAGCCATATAGGAGCAGTTACCGTATATGAGCCATATAGGAGCAGTTACCGTATATGAGCCATATAGGAGCAGTTACCATATATGAGCCATATAGGAGCAGTTACCAGATATGAGCCATATAGGAGCAGTTACCATATATGAGCCATATAGGAGCAGTTACCAGATATGAGCCATATAGGATCAGTTACCGTATATGAGCCATATAGGAGCAGTTACCATATATGAGCCATATAGGAGCAGTTACCATATATGAGCCATAGAAAACCTTATAGAAAACCTTTGAAAGTCTGTGTTGCCCAGTGACAGCCCCAAAACATCACTGCTCTAGAGGAGATCTACATGGAGGAATGGGCCAAAATACCAGCAACAGTGTGTGAGAACTTTGTGAAGACAGAAAACATGTGACCTCTGTCATTGCCAACAAAGGGTATACAGTAGATTCTTCCAATAGTGGACACTCAGGGGAATGAAAACGGGTCCGCTATTGAGAGATGTCCCTTATTGGGAAAAAAGGCTCAAAAATCTTCCTGAATGATGGAATCCTGTCCTGTACTCACTACAGCGTGTAATTACCTATAAAACACAATAAAAAGCTATATTACAGTTTAATTTCCCCTCATCACTACTCTGTACCATTTCATCTCCCCCTTTTATACCCTGTGCCATCTTACGTCCCCCCTTGCATTGTGCCAAATTATACTCCCATTACCCCCTGTGCCACATCATTTCCCCTTGATCCCCCTGTGCCATTTCATTCCCCCTTTATTACCCTCTGTGTAAATTCATTACCCCCCCCCCCCTCTTTATGAAGTGGCACAGGGAAAAAGGGCAAATTAAATGGCACAAGGGGTGGCAAAGAAGGGGTAATGAATTTACATAGAGGGAAATTAAGGGGTAATGAAATAGCACAGAGGGTGATGAACTGGAAATGATGTGGCACAGGGGGGTAATAAAAGGGGGGGGGGTACCAGGGAAGGAGGGAGGTGAATGATGTGGCTGGCAGACCTACACCACTGCCTTGGCCCCTCACTGGGGTATTGGCTGTACCCCCCTGACAGTGACCCTGACAGGACCAGCACATAAGCCTGGTTGTCCCCTATTGGGAGTGTTTTGTCCCCTATTGGGAGTGTCCGCATCCGATGTTGGGAATGTCCCTTATTCAGAGGGGACAAATACATTAAGTCTTATGGGAATTAAAAACTGTCCCCTATTGGGAGGTGTCCACTAAGGGGGATTCTATTGTATAACAAAGTATTGAGATGAACTTTTCTTATTGACCAAATACTTATTTTCCACCATAATTTGCAAATAAATCCTTTAATAATCAGACAATGTGATTTATGGATTTTTTCTCATTCTGTCTCATAGTTGAGGTTATAACCTATGATGGAAATTACAGCCTCATCTTTATAAGGGGGAGAACTTGTACAATTGGGGGCTGACTAAATACTTTTTTGCCCCACTGTATGAAGTTACATGTTACATCTGTCTTTATATTGTAACTATCCATTTATGGTAACTGCTTATATATACTGTCTTTATATTGAATGAGCAGTTACTATATATATGAAAAGTTAGTATATATGGACAGTTACTATATATATGGACAGTTACTATATATATGCACAGTTACTATATATGAGCAGTTACTATATATATGGACAGTTACTATATATATGAAAAGTTAGTATATATGGACAGTTACTATATGTGGACAGTTACTATATATGGACAGTTACTATATATATGGACAGTTACTATATATATGCACAGTTACTATATATATGGACAGTTACTATATATGAACAGTTATTATATATGCAGTTACTATATATGAAAAGTTAATATATATGGACAGTTACTATATATGGACAGTTACTATATATATGGACAGTTACTATATATATGCACAGTTACTATATATATGGACAGTTACTATATATATGGACAGTTACTATATATATATGCACAGTTACTATATATATATGCACAGTTACTATATATATATGGACAGTTACTATATATGCACAGTTACTATATATGGACAGTTTCTATATATATGGACAGTTACTATATATGGACAGTTACTATATATATGCACAGTTACTATATATATGGACAGTTACTATATATATGGACAGTTACTATATATCAACAGTTACTATATATGAAAAGTTAGTATATATGAAAAGTTAGTATATATGGACAGTTACTATATATATGCACAGTTACTATATATATGCACAGTTACTATATATGAACAGTTACTATATATATGGACAGTTACTATATATATGGACAGTTACTATATATATGGACAGTTACTATATATGAACAGTTACTATATATATGGACAGTTACTATATATGAAGTTACTATATATGGACAGTTACTATATATATGCACAGTTACTATATATATGCACAGTTACTATATATGAACAGTTACTATATATATGGACAGTTACTATATATGAACAGTTACTATATATATGGACAGTTACTATATATGAAGTTACTATATATGAAAAGTTAGTATATATTGACAGTTACTATATATATGGACAGTTACTATATATATGGACAGTTACTATATATATGCACAGTTACTATATATATGCACAGTTACTATATATGGACAGTTACTATATATATGGACAGTTACTATATATGGACAGTTACTATATATATGAACAGTTACTATATATGAACAGTTACTATATATGAAGTTACTATGTATGAAAAGTTAGTATATATTGACAGTTACTATATATATATGGACAGTTACTATATATATGGACAGTTACTATATATATGCACAGTTACTATATATATGCACAGTTACTATATATGGACAGTTACTATATATATGGACAGTTACTATATATGAACAGTTACTATATATGAACAGTTACTATATATGGACAGTTACTATATATATGGACAGTTACTATATATGGACAGTTACTATATATGGACAGTTAATATATATGAACAGTTACTATATATATGGACAGTTACTATATATATGGACAGTTACTATATATATGGACAGTTACTATATATGGACAGTTACTATATATATGGACATATGGACAGTTAATATATATATGAACAGTTACTATATATATGGACAGTTACTATATATATGGACAGTTACTATGTATGGACAGTTACCATATATGGACAGTTCCTATATATGGACAGTTACTATATATGGACAGTTACTATATATATGAACAGTTACTATGTATGGACAGTTACCATATATGGACAGTTCCTATATATGAACAGTTACTATATATGGACAGTAGAGATGAGCGGACTTACAGTAAATTCGATTCGTCACAGACTTCTCGGCTCGGCAGTTGATGACTTATCCTGCGTAAATTAGTTCAGCCTTCAGGTGCTCCGGTGGCTGGAAAAGGTGGATACATTCCTAGGAAAGAGTCTCCAGCCACCGGAGCACCTGAAAGCTGAACTAATTTATGCAGGAAAAGTCATCAACTGCCGAGCCGAGAAGTTTGTGACGAATCGAATTTACTGTAAGTTCGCTCATATGGGCAGTTACTATATATATGGACAGTTACTATATATATGGACAGTTACTATATATGAACAGTTACTATATATATGGACAGTTACTATATATATGGACAGTTACTATATATGGACAGTTACTATATATGGACAGTTACTATATATATGGACAGTTACTATATATGGACAGTTACTATATATATGAACAGTTACTATATATATGGACAGTTACTATATATATGGACAGTTACTATATATATGAGCAGTTACTATATATGAACAGTTACTATATATATGGACAGTTACTATATATGGACAGTTACTATATTTATGGACAGTTACTATATATATGGACAGTTACAATATATGGACAGTTACTATATATGGACAGTTACTATATATATGAGCAGTTACTATATATATGAACAGTTACTATATATATGGACAGTTACTATATATGAACAGTTACTATATATATGGACAGTTACTATATATGAACAGTTACTATACATATGGACAGTTACTATATATGAGCAGTTACTATATATATATATGGACAGTTACTATATATATGGACAGTTACTATATATATGGACAGTTACTATATATATGAAGAGTTACTATATATATGGACAGTTACTATATATATGGACAGTTACTATATATATGGACAATTATTAGGGGGACAGACAGGGCAATCTGTCACAAAGACCGGGATCGCCGAACAGTGTGTTGTCTGCCTGGCGCACGAGTTCGACACATCGCGGATCGGGTTGACAGGTTGTTGGGCGGGGCTGGAGAGGACCCAGCAGTCATGGTACATATTGGCACCAATGACAAAGTAAGAGGTAGGTGGAGTGTCCTTAAAAATGATTTCAGGGACTTAGGCCGCAAGCTTAAGGCAAGGACCTCCAAGGTAGTCTTTTCTGAAATACTACCAGTACCACGAGCCGCACCAGAGAGGCAGCGGGAGATCAGGGAGGTAAACAAGTGGCTCAGAAGCTGGTGTAGGAAGGAAGGGTTTGGGTTCATGGAGAACTGGGCTGACTTCGCTGTCGGTTACCGGCTCTACCGTAGGGACGGGCTGCACCTCAATGGGGAGGGTGCAGCTTTGCTTGGGGAGAAGATGGCTAGAAGGGTGGAGGAGTGTTTAAACTAGGGACTTGGGGGGAGGGAACCTACAGCAAAGAGGGGGAAGATAGTGTAGATAGAGAGGTGGGAATTATAAATGTACCTGGGGGTGGAGCGGAGGGAGGGGTTAGAATAGTTAATAGGAATAAGCTTCATAGGAAAATAAAACTTACACCCTTGAATCCCATTAACCCCAATAACATAAAGGATGGAAATGTAAAGTGTATGTTCACAAATGCCAGAAGCCTAGCAAATAAAATGGGGGAGCTTGAGGCCTTGATACTGGAGGAACATATTGATATAGTTGGGGTCACTGAGACATGGCTGGTGATATAGTTGGGGTCACTGAGACATGGCCGGTGATATAGTTGGGGTCACTGAGACATGGCTGGTGATATAGTTGGGGTCACTGAGACATGGCTGGTGATATAGTTTGGGTCACTGAGACATGGCTGGACTCCTCGCATGACTGGGCTGTCAATCTGCAGGGGTTTACATTGTTTCGCAAGGATAGAATGAACAGAAAAGGTGGTGGAGTCTGTCTGTATGTAAGAAGTGGTATGAAAGTCAGTGTGAACGATGCCATAGTGTGTGATGATTTTGAGGAGGTGGAATCACTGTGGGTAGAATTACAAAAGGAGGGAAATACTGAAAAAATAATATTTGGGGTAATCTACAGACCCCCTAATATCACTGAAGAGATAGAAGGTCGGCTGTATAAACAAATAGAGAGGCCGCCCGGGCAGGTACAGTGGTAATAATGGGAGATTATAACTATCCAGATATAGATTGGGGCCGGGGTTGGCTAAAACTACAAAGGGGCGACAATTCCTAAATTTATTGCAGGATAATTTTATGGGCCAGTTTGTGGAGGACCCAACAAGAAGTGATGCCTTGTGGGATCTGATCATTTCCAACAACGCAGAGCTGGTTGGTAATGTAACTGTGCGGGAAAACCTTGGGAATAGCGACCACAATATAGTTACTTTTCACTTAAAATGTAGAAAACAAAGACAGACGGGGAAGGCAAAAACATATAACTTTAAAAAGGCAAATTTCCCTGGGCTGAGAGCTGCACTACAGGACATAGACTGGGGGGAGGTGTTCTCAAATACTGATACAGAAGGGAAATGGGACATCTTTAAATCAACTCTAAATAACTATACAGCTAAATATATACCAAAGGGGAACAAATATAAATGATTAAAACTAAATCCTACATGGCTGACACATGATGTTAAAAGAGCAATAAACAACAAAAAAATAGCCTTCAAAAAATACAAATCTGATGGGTCAGCGATAACATTTATACAGTACAAGGAGCTTAATAGAATCTGTAAAAATGTAATAAAAACAGCAAAAATTCAAAATGAGAGACAGGTGGCCAAAGAAAGCAAAACTAATCCTAAATATTTTTTTAGACATATAAATGCAAAAAAACCAAGGACAGAGCATGTAGGACCCCTTAATAATGATAATGGGGAGGTTGTCACAGGCGATCAAGAGAAGGCGGAGCTACTGAATGGGTTCTTTAGTTCTGTATACACTATGGAAGAAGGAGCTGACATTGGCCAGGTCAGTGCTGGTAACACATCATGTACAGGTCAGTGCTGGTAACACATCATGTACAGGTCAGTGCTGGTAACACATCATGTACAGGTCAGTGCTGGTAACACATCATATACAGGTCAGTGCTGGTAACACATCATGTACAGGTCAGTGCTGGTAACACATCATGTACAGGTCAGTGCTGGTAACACATCATGTACAGGTCAGTGCTGGTAACACATCATGTACAGGTCAGTGCTGGTAACACATCATATACAGGTCAGTGCTGGTAACACATCATGTACAGGTCAGTGCTGGTAACACATCATGTAATGTACTGAACTGGCTTAATGTAGAGATGGTACAAGGTAAGTTAAGTGATATAAATGTAAGCAAATCCCCAGGACCGGATGGACTACACCCAAGAGTTCTTAGAGAGGTAAGTTCAGTAATATCTGTACCCCTGTTCATGATATTTAGAGATTCTCTGGTGTCTGGTATTGTGCCAAGGGACTGGCGCAAGGCGAATGTGGTGCCAATCTTCAAAAAGGGCTCTAGGTCTTCCCCAGGAAACTATAGACCGGTAAGTTTAACGTGCATTGTGGGTAAATTGTTTGAAGGATTTATAAGGGATTACATACAGGAATACATAGGGGATAATTGTATTATAAGTGATAGCCAGCATGGGTTTACTAAGGATAGAAGTTGTCAAACCAATCTAATTTGCTTTTATGAAGAGGTGAGTAGAAGCCTTGACAGAGGAATGGCTGTGGATATAGTGTTTCTGGATTTCCCTAAAGCGTTTGATACTGTCCCTCATAGACGTCTGACAGGTAAGTTAAGGTCTTTGGGTTTGGAAATTTTAGTTTGTAACTGGATTGAACACTGGCTCATGGATCGTACCCAGAGAGTGGTGGTCAATGATTCGTACTCTGATTGGTCCCCGGTTATTAGTGGTGTACCCCAAGGTTCTGTACTGGGACCGCTGCTGTTTAATTTATTTATTAATGATATAGAGGATGGTAATAACAGCTCTGTTTCTATCTTTGCAGATGACACCAAGCTTTGTAGCACAGTACAGTCTATAGAGGATGTGTATATAGAGGATGTGTATATAGAGGATGTGTATAAGTTACAAGATGACTTGGATAGACTAAGTGTCTGGGCATCCACTTGGCAAATGAGGTTCAATGTGGATAAATGTAAAGTTATGCATCTGGGTACTAATAACCTGCAGCATCGTATGTCTTAGGGGGGATTAAACTGGCAGAGTCACTGGTAGAGAAGGATCTGGGGGACTTGTAGATCACAGACTACAGAATAGCACAATGTCAGGCTGCTGCTTCCAAAGCCGTCAGGATATTGTCATGTATCAAAAGAGGCCTGGACTCAAGGGACAGGGACATAATACTCCCCCTTTATAAATCATTGGTACGGCCTTACCTGGAATATGCTGTTCAGTTTTGGGCACCTGTCCATAAAAGGGACACTGCGGAGTTGGAAAGGGTGCAGAGACGCGCGACTAAACTAATATGGGGAATGGAACATCTTAGCTATGAGGAGCGATTAAAGGAGTTACAATTGTTTAGTCTTGAGAAGAGACGTTTAAGGGGGGATATGATAAACGTATATAAGTATATTAATGGCCCATACAAAAAATATGGAGAAAAACTGTTCCAGGTTAAACCCCCCCAAAGGATGAGGGGGCACTCCCTCCGTCTGGAGAAGAAAAAGTTTAGTCTCAAGGGGCGACACGCCTTCTTTACCATGAGAACTGTGAACTTATGGAACAGTCTACCTCAGGAACTGGTCACAGCAGGAACAATTAACAGCTTTAAAACAGGATTAGATACATTCCTGGAACAAAATAAGATTAATGCTTATGAAGAAATATAAAATCTCATCCCTTCCCCAATATCGCGCCGCGCCCCTACCCCTTAATTCCCTGGTTGAACTTGATGGACATATGTCTTTTTTCGACCGTACTAACTATGTAACTATGTAACTATATATATGAACAGTTACTATATATATGGACAGTTACTATATATATGGACAGTTACTATATATGAACAGTTACTATATATATGGACAGTTACTATATATATGGACAGTTACTATATATGAACAGTTACTATATATATGGACAGTTACTATATATATGGACAGTTATTATATATGAACAGTTACTATATATATGGACAGTTACTATATATATATATGGACAGTTACTATATATATGGACAGTTACTATATATGGACAGTTACTATATATGGACAGTTACTATATATGGACAGTTAGTACATGTGAACAGTTACTATATATATATGAACAGTAACTATATATGGACAGTAACTATATTCGGACAGTAACTATATATATATATATATATATATATATATATATGAACAGTTACTATATATATGATCAGTTACTATATATATGAACAGTCACTATATATGCACAGTTACTATATATGGGCAGTTACTATATGTATGGACAGTTAATATATATATATATATGGGCAGTTACTATATATATATGGACAGGTACTATATATGGACAGTTACTATATATATATGGACAGTTACTATATATATGAACAGTTACTATATATGAACAGTTACTATATATGGACAGTTACTATATATGGACAGTTACTATATATGGACAGTTACTATATATGAATAGTTACATGTTACATCTGTCTTTGTATTGTAACTATCCATTTGTGGTAACTGCTTATATATATATACATACTAACTGTCCAGAGGAAAAGTTGCTGAGTTGCCCATAGCAACCAATCAGATCTTTTCTTTAATTTTTCAGAGGCCTTTTCAAAAATGAAAGAAGCGATGCGATTGGTTGTTATGGGCAACGCAGCAACTTCTATGGACAGGTTAGATAAATCTCCCCCAGTTCCCATATATGAATACTTACAATATAAAGACAGTTACCATAGATGGACATTTACCAAACAATCCACATCCGGGCATGCTGGAAACTGGGAAATTGTAGTTTTGCAACAGCTGTGGGCGCACTGTGTGGGAAACACTGATATGAAGACAATTCCTGCACATCTGCAGTGTGTGAACAATAATGTCCTGGACCTTTCATCCTATTATTTGCTATGTGATCTCACCCTGATATCAGAAGATACATTGTAACAGATGTTCAGCGTGTGAACATAGTCACCATTAGACCAACGGACTTACTAGTTATGGTAGGTGGTTCCGCCTGGATGGTAGAAATGGAGACATTGGCCTCCAGCGTGTCTGTGAGATCCGGCAGGGACTGTGTCAGAGACTCGTTCACCGCATACTCCAGATCGTGGTTGATAAAGTCAATGCCGGTTTGGTTGTTGGGATAGGCATAGATGGCGGTGCTGTTCACCAAAATACTCCCGCTCCTACAAGACAGAGATAAGGTGATGATGTGCCGCCACCTATACTATGCAATCTGTGACACTTCTAGACTGATGCGCTGGACCTCAGTAATATGAGAGCAAATAAGACGCCAATAACATAAATAAGTCCAGTGTGAATCCACCCGAGGGCGCCCTGTAATCTGTATATGTATAATATGGATCCCATCATATCTGGAGTGTGGAGAATTCATTGTTGGTTTCTCCCTAGTGATCTGAGTCCAATAACGGGAAACATTGCCAGCTGAAGGATCAGGGAACCTCTCCTAAAGCTATGGGTGCTTGTTATTTGGGGAAACCTGGTTGATTCCTTGTTGGATTCTTGCCCACTGGGTACCATTAATTGGACCCAGATCCTCCTGCCAAATCTGTAGGCTTCTAAGTTTTAACTCTTGTCTCTGGAATTTTAAAGTGTGATTATATATAAATATGCCATGATCTTGTTATTAATCTCATCATCAATTCATTTCCACAGAAACTCATGTGGGGAACAATTGACCAATCCCATTCCCAGTGAAGAAATAATAAATCTTCTTTTCCCCATATTCAGACCAAGCTTTTCCTTACATTCCTCCCAGTCTACACTTTTCTCTGCCTTCCATACATCCCGCTATCACCAGTGCTTTCATTTCCATCACCTTCATCTCCTCTTTAGTGCAGGTAACCCCACATTGCTGTAATATCTAGTGTGCCCACAATCCTAAATTCTTTTTTAGAATTGAAGAGGGATTTATGAGAGTAATTCTGCCCACTTATTCTGCTCCAAATCATCTAAACAATGAAAGTTCCATTTACTTTAAAGGGGTACTCCGCCCCTAGATGTCACAGGGGGCGGGGGCATGACATCACAATCTTCAGCCCCCCGTGGTCGGGACGGACTTAGCGTGAGGACCTCCAGCAGTTCCGGAAGCCGCTACAGGTGGGTGCCGCAGTGGAGATCCCGGGGGTCCCCAGCAGCGAGACCCCGCCCATCTGACATCTTATCCCCTATCCTTTGGATAGGGGATAGGATGTCTAGGGGCGGAGGACCCCTTTAATGGACTTTTTGCTGCCATGTTCACACTGAGGAATTTCTGCTAGCAGAATTTTGACAATTAATTTTGGTTCCGCCTGATGATAGAACATGTCCATTCTTCAGGCGGAATCCGCTTGTAAAAGACTATTGAGGTCAATGGGACTTTTTTTTTCTGAGGAAATCAGTTTCAAGTGGAAATGGCTGAACTTCATCCCCAACATCATTTGCTGCTGCTCCTCCTGAATTCTGCTTCAATTCCTCTTCAATATCACGGCAAACAGAAAATGGCAGATTGCCACATTTTCCTGACCGAAATGATTCCTTTTCAATTGTTCTTCAATTCCTTAGTGTGAACATGCCCTCAAACATACCCAGGTCTTGACCACTCTCTCAACCACTACCTTCCATCCCCCCCCCGTCCCATGGTAAACATAAGTGATCTCATTGTATCAGGGTCCTCTCTTTCTACCCCGTATTAGAGAATTAATAACTGCAATCATTTTTTGGATGAGACTTTTTTTTTGCACCAAATTAGGAATGAACCAAAAGCATAAAGCAACCGGGGGAGTGTAAGGCTGGGTTCACACTGTGGAATTTCTGGGCAGAATTTCTTCCGGAGATCAAGCCGGTGGCATTAGGACCGTGTGGACTGCATTGCCATCCCCATAGATGTCAATGCATTTCTCAGCAGATCTCCCAAAAGATCCACCCAGAAATGCATTGCCATCTATGGGGACAGCAATGCAGTCTGTGCGGTCTTAGTGCCGCTGGCTAAATCTCCGGCAGAAATTCTGCCCAGAGATTCCGTAGTGTGAACCAAGCCTAATTGTTTGGATTAATCTTATCTGCCTTTGTTCTCCGTCTTCTCTATTTTTTTTTAACTGAGGTTTTAAATGTAAATTATGATGTTTTTCCCAATATCTGTATCCCCAGGTAGAAAATCTGCCCTCCTTTCTCCAGAACCTTTACCCCATGAGCTGGCGCAATTTCACTGGGGCCTAGAGGAAGCATTCTAGACCAATTTATGATTAAACCAGTGTCCCCACCATATTACCTTATCACACTGGACACCACCGGATCCTCCAGAAAAACTAGAATGTCGTCTGCTTACAAAGATATCTTATCCCCTCTCCCTATTGCTCCACAACCAGATATCAGATTATCTTCTCTTATCTGTATGACTAAAGTAGTGTTTCCCAACCAGGGTGCCTCCAGCTGTTACAAAACTACAACTCCCAGCATGCCCGGACAGCCTGCGGCTGTCCGGGCATGCTGGGAGTTGTAGTTTTAAAACAGCTGGAGGCACCCTGGTTGGGAAACATTGAGCTAAAAGGTTCTATAATGAAGGCAAAACCCAGGACGCTGCAGAGGTGAACGTACCTGAAGCCATGTATGAGGACATCGAGGAAATATTCTGGAGCGGCTCTTCTGAAAACGGGAGTCAGCTGTAGAGGAAACAGAAGGACGTATGAACCTACGGGAACGACGTAATCCATGCCTATAAAGATATGACGTCACCTCAGCAGGTCACATGACAACAGGGAGGAGCTGGACACCATTAGGTCGAGGACATTTGTGCTAAAGTGACAGGAAGCACAACCATTTTGGGTCTCAAATATAAATATATAAAAATATAATAATACAAATATAAATATGTATATATACATACATATATATATATATAAATATATATATATTACACACATACACACAGTCATCGCCGTAAGGCTAGGTTCACACTGTGGAATTTCTGGGCAGAATATTCTGCCGGAGATTGAGCCGGTGGCACTAGGACCGCGTGGACTGCATTGCTGTCCCCATAGATCTCAATGCATTTCTGAGCAGATCTCCCAACAGCTCCTCCCAGAAATGCATTGCTGTCTATGGGGACGGCAATGCAGCCCATGCGGTCCTATTGCCGCCGGCTACATCTCCGGCGGAAATTCTGCCCAGAGATTTCGTAGTGTGAACCTAGCCTAAATGTTCTCACCCCTGAAATGTTTCTATATAATGAAGTATTCCTCACAGGAAAGGATTGCAGTAACACAGGTTTATTCCCTTTGTATTTATATATATATATATATATATATATATATATATATATATATATAGATCTCCTCTCCTCTGTATATATATATATATATATATATATAGATCTCCTCTCCTCTGTATATATATATATATAGATCTCCTCTCCTCTGTATATATATATATATATATAGATCTCCTCTCCTCTGTGTATATATTGTCACGATGCCGGCTGGCAGGTAGTGGATCCTCTGTGCCAGAGAGGGATGACGAGGACCGCGCTAGTGGACCGGTTCTAAGCCACTACAGGTTTTCACCAGAGCCCGCCGCAAAGCGGGATGGTCTTGCTGCGGCGGTAGTGACCAGGTCGTATCCACTAGCAACGGCTCACCTCTCTGGCTGCTGAAGATGCTGAAGATAGGCGCGGTACAATGGAGTAGGCAGAAGCAAGGTCGGACGTAGCAGAAGGTCGGGGGCAGGCGGCAAGGATCGTAGTCAGGGGCAACGGCAGGAGGTCAGGAACACGGACTAGGAACAGACTAGGGAACGCTTTCACTAGGCACAAAGGCAACAAGATCCGGCCAGGGAGTGCAGGGGAAGTGACTAGATATAGGGAAGTGCACAGGAGGGAGCCAATTAAGCTAATTGGGAAGATTGGGCCAGGCACCATCATTGGTGCACTGGCCCTTTAAATCGCAGAGACCCGGCGCGCGCGCGCCCTAGGGAGCGGGGCCGCGCGCGCCGGGACAGGACCGAGGGAGAGCGAGTCAGGTACGGGGACCGGGGTGCGCATCGCGAGCGGGCGCTACCCGCATCGCGAATCGCACCCCGGCTGAAGGCGGGACCGCAGCGCACCCGGTCAGTGGATCTGACCGGGGCGCTGCAACAACGAAGATGAGGCGAGCGCTCCGGGGAGGAACGGGGACCCGGAGCGCTCGGCGTAACAGTACCCCCCCCCTTGGGTCTCCCCCTCTTCTTGGGGCCAAAGAACCTGAGAAAGAAAAACTCAATTTTTTCGTGATGAGGTCCGATGCAAATTAGGAGGGGTTCTGTGTGGAAACGTACGAGACAGTCCAATCTTTTATTGTAAAAACAATAGATGTAGAGGGGTCTGGCGAGACTGGTCACAGGAACGTAGAACCTGTTGATGAGAGAGGCCAAAAAAAATTTTCCTGCAGATCCGGAATCCAAGAAGAGCATAGTAGAGAAGGAGAAGGTAGAGGCAGATATCCGCACAGGCACAGTAAGGCGTGGAGAAGCAGAGTTGACATCAAGAACTGTGTCACCTTTGTGCGGAGTCAGCGTACGTCTTTCCAGGCGGGGAGGACGGATAGGACAATCCTTCAGGAAGAGTTCGGTACCGGCATAGTACAGGCAAAGATTCTCCATGCGGCGTAGTGTCCTCTCTTGAGGTGTCAAGCAAGACCGGTCAACTTGCATAGCCTCCGCGGCGGGAAGCACAGGAACAGATTGCAGAGGACCAGAGGGGAGAGGAGCCGGAGAGAAAAAACGCTTCGTGCGAACAAAGTCCATATCCAGGCGGAGCTCCAGACGCCATCCGGAAGAACGCATGTCAATGCGAGTGGCAAGGTGAATGAGTTCATGTAGGTCAGCAGGAGTCTCTCGTGCGGCCAGAACATCTTTAATGTTGCTGGATAGGCCTTTTTTAAAGGTCGCGCAGAGAACCTCACTATTCCAAGACAACTCGTAAGCAAGAGTACGGAACTGAATGGCGTACTCGCCAACGGAAGAAACACCCTGGGCCAGGTTCAGCAGGGCAATCTCGGCTGAAGAAGCTCGGGCAGGTTCCTCAAAGACACTTCGAATTTCCGAGAAGAAGGAGTGTACAGAGGCAGTGACGGGGTCATTGCGGTCCCAGAGCGGTGCGGCCCATGACAGGGCTTTTCCAGACAGAAGGCTGACTACGAAAGCCACCTTAGACCTTTCAGTAGGAAACTGGTCCGACATCATCTCCAAGTGCTGGGAACATTGCGAAAGAAAGCCACGGCAATACTTAGAGTCCCCATTAAATTTGTCCGGCAAGGACAGGCAGAGGCTAGGAGTGGCCACTCGCTGCGGAGGAGGTGCAGGAGCTGGCGGAGGAGAAGATTGCTGGAGAAGTTGCGACTG